>NC_137122.1:28163067-28180567 GCF_949319135.1 Squalius cephalus
GGCTCCGCCCTGCGAGCTGTAGTTTGACTGGTTGTTGTAACCTATGAGGCAGACCAATCAGAATTTAGGAAACAGTAAAACACCACAATTGTTTTTACCCCTGACTCACTAATATTGCCTTCACGTGCTATCGGAAATTTCCTGAAGTTGTAATTTAGCTTCTTGTGTTCAAGTGCTTTGTTGTCAGAAAGAATAGGGATCATGGAGGACACCAGGTTTATTCTTGCCTTAATCTTATTAAAGCCAAATGTCCCCCAGTGGTGAGAATCAACCTTTTAAATGTTGTTTATATGTCTATGTGGTGTTTCTAATATGCTTTAAGACAAACCATCTACAAATTCATAAGTCAACACCATTGCTGAGTATTTTCTCCTTAAAACTGCAGTGAACCAAAGAGCTGTGTGAGTGGAGGTGTGGCTAATTTGCATATTCATAGGACCACATATACTAAATGAGGCATAAAAATGTAGCGTCCCATTCGTTGACAGCCATATAATCATTCACCTCGCTATCTAGATGGAATTTCGGTCAAATACATGCCATTTTAACTATGTATAAAACATACAATAGGCTTCAAATGGTTATTCATATATGTAAATATGCACTAGTGAATGACAAGTCAAGTCATTTACTGCCCTCATAACTTGGAAACATGGGCATCAAAATTATCTCAGAGTTTCCCAGTAGTAAATACAACTTGATAGGTCGTACAGGTCTAATTAAATTCTGACTAGGAAGCTCATATTTAAGTTAATTCTGATAGCATGAGAAAGCAGCAAAAATCACAATGTTTTCATCACCTTCATAGCTGTAGTCCTGTCCTCCGGTCACCTGTGAGGGATAAGCAGTACTGTAGTTGAAGTTTCCTCCTCCTCCTCCACCTTGAGCCGGGCCGAAGTTCTTCTTCTGTCCGAAGCCCTGGCCGTACTGACCAAAGGAAGCCCCTTGTCCTGCTCCGGGTCCTTGAGGCTTGTTGTTTTGGTGCATGGGCGGCTTCTTAATGGGTGGTTTGGGGGTTCCCGTAGGTGAGGTGAAGCCACCGTCACTCTGGTAATACGAGCCAAAACCTCCCGCTGCTCCGACAGAAGACGTGTTTGTGCCTGGACCCGACGCTCCAGGACCCGAGGACACCGATCCGCCATTAGACCCTCCGTTATTATAGAAATCTGAAGCGGAATAACACAGCACAAGTTAAACACACTGCTCAGAGGGACATTAATTGTAATTCAGTTCACATCAAATCTGAAGGCTTTTACAGAAACATCATTTTATCGGGCTTTAAAGTGTTTAGGTTAAAAACATATTGCTGTACAATGCAACTTTGTACAAAATTAACATCCATACGGAGTCATGTTAACGTAACGTTAACAAAAATTAAACTGTGGGATAGGACATTCTTAACGTTTTGCGTCATTGACTGGATGAACAATGGAGGTTCAATAAAACCACAGACTAATCTGCATTTTCTGGCTTTATGGCAATGGAACGGTCGACGCTGTACTTTTCTTTCCATTCAAATGCATGCAAATGCGAAATGCAGGAAAAATGCAAGCTTATGCAAAGTCGTTTCACATTTCACTGCTACAAAGTTTGCTGAATTCTGACCTGTGAATTCATATCACATGAAGACGGATAATCACAGTAGAAGACTGGCTTGACCTCTGAATTGAACACGAACCTTAACTACAGGTTTAAAGCACTGCAGGAAAGTGGAGTAGAATGCATTTAACTGTATTTATTGATATATTTCCATATGTTGAATTTGTTTTGTTTGAGTGTGAGGTCATTTCACGACATTGCAGTGTTGACGAAATTCTGTGTGCTCAAAGTCTACGCGGATTTGCACTAATTTTATTTTTTAAAACTTGTTGCGAGTGGTCTGAAAGCAATTGCGCCAATATATATTATGTATTTGCATATAATGTTTGTTTTTTGATTGAAATCATTTTCATTCTGCCAAAACATTTGGCAAAGAGCCTCAATTCAATCATAACACCAGCTAAAACTTCCCACAAAAACATCTTTCCTAAACCTGATGCAAATCTATTTTTCAAGAAATATTCAAAGAAACTTTACATAGATATCACAGGTTTGTAAAGTAACTCAAATTTATTGCAAAAAATAAAGTAATCCACAAACATCAGTTAAAAAACAAACAAAAATGCAGCAAATATACCTGCGTTTGTTCAATGGTTCACAGAATTAAATTCAAAATCTGTGCCAACTCATTCACAAACAATGGATTTCACCACAATTAAAAAAAGAAAAATAAATAAACTTGAAAAAAACAAAAACAATTAAAAACATGGCAATGTATAGAAGTTACTTAATTTTTTAGAAAAAAAAATCCAGCGGGAACATTTTTCCAGGAAAAACAACTAAACTGTTGGCAAAAAATGGCTTATACAGTGATTCAAAGCTGCAGTGAAGATACAGTCATGATGAAATGTCAGTCCGCTACTTTTGTGACAATCCGACAGCCAATCAGACTATTCGACTTCACTGATTGTGGCACAGATAATGTGTCAGATTTCCCATAGCAACTGTAGGCAGAAACTCCCGTTCACATCCACAGTGTTAGTTGATCGGTGGGTGCAGGTTTTTTGAGGTGAGATTGTGGGTGATACTTCACGAGGAAACGAGTTCAAAATGCGGGTAACCAGTGTTTTCCCCCCTCGGTCTCTATTGTTCATTTCACGTTTGTGTGCTTATTGAAAACAGGACGGTTTATGTCGCAAACTCGTGGTAGCCATAGGAGTCTGAGACAAAGTCACCTAAAGGGTGAGACAGAGCAGAGAAGCACAGAATTAGACGTCTTCTGTGTTCGGCATGCCATGACAAATGTCACTGGGCATATGTTGTCAATCAGTTATCATTAAGGTCAACGATAGTTTTCTGTGCTTTTTTTTTTTTTTTTTTTTTTAGATTTCTCTGCTCCGGTCACCCTCAAGGCGGCTTTCCTCAGAAAGAGTGGCGTTGGCATGTTGGGAACATTTCGCGTTTTTCGCCGAGGAAAGTTTGCGTCCCATGGCACAACAAAGCAGAGAAATGTAAAATCAAAAAGGAAAATACAATAACGGATACCTACATAAACTCAAAGACATCAAAAATGTCCTAAAAACAACTAGTGTAGCGGTTATAATACATCCAGGGCTATGTGCACAGATTTCTTTACTTGAGAGAAATTCAAAAATAACTGAGGAAATTAAAATGGCAATAACTTGTGCCATCAATACAAGTCTTATGGCTAGAAACAAATTAATTAGGATATAAAGACAATGGGTATTAAATTAAAATGTAAATAAGTAAAAATCAATGGCCCCAGTGACAAATAGGAAAATACTCACTGTAGCCAGAGTTGTTATTGCCGCCATATCCGTACGTCCCATATCCACCTGAAAGAGGACAAGAATATGCATGTTCAAATGCAAGTCAACAGGACTTTTGTTTTATTGTCTGTAAAGCAGTTTAGACATAATTTGAGGTGAACTTATGTTCGTAGAACAAACAGTGCAGGATGGGCGTCAAGTAGACACAGAGACCCAAGCATTGATATTCATGATGTATTTCTTTTCACCCTTTAACATGTCTTTAGGAAGCCATTATTTATTAAAAAAAAATTTGCTGAGGCAAAATTTACATTGGGCTAAAAACATTTTTAAAAACCTTGCAAAATTGAAACACTGAACTTTTTTTTCACCACTAGTTTGATAAACTAAGTGAAAGTTTTAAATTCACTGCAACTCAAATTAGCACACAAATGTACTTGAAACATTTCAACCAGTCATGAAAAGTTTAGGAATCTCAATATATGTCTATTTAAATAATGCAATACATATTAATATCAAAACATTTTTAATGCAATTTATTAATTGTAATTGCACTAAACTACAACAAAATGCATCTCGTTATATCAATAAGACAATGACAAAACAGCACTGAAAAAAAGCTGGAATTTCTTTTATTATATAATTTTGTACCATTCATTAAATAGGCTTCATTGTGTGAGAAAAAAATCTGCCCCATAATGCCCAGCTTGCATTTTTGAAAATGGTCTCAAATTCATGTACGTTCAAAATTTCAGGGCATGTAAACCTTTACACATCAAATAATTCGTATATAGATAAATGTGTTCCAAAAGTGTTAATTGTGGCAGTTGATATTAAAATTGGGTAACACTTTATTCTACAGTGTCCTTGTTACATGTACTTACCATAGTAATAACATTAAATTGTGCATAATTACATGCAACTAACCCTCAACTAAACCCTAATCCTACCCTAACCCTATAGTAAGTACACGTGGTTGCTTAATATTACTCAGTACTTAAATATATAATTACACTGTAACAATGACACCATAAAATAAAGTGTTACCTAAAATTGTTGATAAATTTCAGAGTGACAGCTACTGGTGTGTAGATTTTAGCCATTTTTAGTAAAAAATTAGGTATCTGTTTTATACAAATGTTGCAATTCTTCTAGACTGGGTCTCTTACGGTAAAGGTTTGTCCAAATCTTTAAAACTAAGTGATGCTTGCAGACAGCACTGGTGTACCTTGATTGAATCCTCCGCCATTGTTAAATCCCCGGCCTCGGCCCCTGCCACGTCCTCTTCCTCTGCCCCTGGGATTGGCCATCATGTCAACAGGAGGCCCACTCACCATCCCAAATCCAGTGGGGTGCTGCAGCCACCAAATCAGACCATTAAAGAGAGAATATATAAGAGGAGATTTCAATGTCACTGAACACAGAATAACAACGATGTACCATTGGAGCCATTTTCTTTTTTTTGTTTGCCTCTGAGTTGGAGCCCTCTGGGAAGAGCTTCTCCAGGGCTGCCAGTGCGGCGTAGGCCTTCGCCACCTTTTTATTGGACCCGGTACCCTGAAACTTCTGTCCGTCGATCTCCACCTGGAGGCAGGAATGAAAAACAGAAGGCATGGATATTTTATCGGTCTAGAACAAATACTGTGACTCTGTGATGTGAAATCGACCTTAGAAAGCAAGCGATAGGTAAACTACAATGCATCTCTGACGACGCACCCTCACCTCCATGACGAAGCGTTTGTCGTGGCTTCCACCGGTCTCAGAGATGAGCTCGTACTTCAGTCCTCTGCGTTTTTCATTGAGCTCCATGACAGGGTTCTTTCCATGTTTTGTAAGGATGGGCCCCTGCTGCCGAGCGCTCTGAGAGAGCAAAGAAGAAACAAGCTCTTATAATACCCAATAACACACAACACTGGAGGTTTGATGTGACTAACCAGTCCAAATTAAACCATAATGAAGTTTCATTTGCACTTTCCTTCATGAATAACATGACGATTAAAGTCAATTATTCAATTTAAAGCTTGGTTTCGGCCTCTTATGCTCTTAAATACAGTAAAAACGGTAATGTCAAAAAATTATTTGAAAAGAAAGAGCAGCATTTATTATAAATGCCTTTACTGTCACTTTGTTCGAGAGTGGTGTGTGTGTGCGCGTTTCAACAGCACATTAATATAGAACGGTAATTAAACTGACTACCTGTGCATCAAACTATTCAGAAAGACCATGGTATAAAATTGCTTGGTCATTATTAGGCTAATCATTTTCCAGAACTAAAATGTAGT
Source organism: Squalius cephalus (assembly GCF_949319135.1). NCBI lineage: Eukaryota > Metazoa > Chordata > Actinopteri > Cypriniformes > Leuciscidae > Squalius > Squalius cephalus. The sequence goes on from NC_137122.1 coordinate 28,168,679, forward strand.
GCAATCTGTAGTAACTACAAACTTGTCCTTATAAGCCATGTTATAAAGATGATCTTAAATACCTCATCAGTGGGGCTTTCTGAGGTTGGCACCGTTTCTGGCTCCATTTGGGTCACTGGGGGCAAAGTCTCCTGTGTGGTCACTGGCTCCTCCTGTTTCACCTGTTCAGCTACTTTTTGCTCCACTCCCGTTGGCAGACCCATATCTTGCAAGACCTGGAGAAGGAATTAAAGAACAAAATTCAGTTTCTGCTAGGTCTGTAAAAAAAAAAAAAAAAATGAAAAAAGAAAATTACTGATTTTATTTTTTCAATATGATTAATATTTCTGTTGAAAAGGAAAGTCATTACATGGTTATTACAAAGTTATTACATTTGAAAGATTCTGAATCATCAAGAAATTCATTGATTTTGAAAAAATAAAAAATAATGTAGCTTTTATGGCAAAAAAAAAAAAAAGTGTTTCAGACCAAGTCAAATAGTTCATCAGTCTCTTACTTTGACAGCTACGTGCAGTTTAGCAGTGCGTTTAGAGGGACCAGAAGCTTCAAAGTTCTTCCCGTCCACCTCTACAGCCATGGTGAACACGGGCACATGGACAGGCCCGGTCTGAGAGATGAGTTTGTACTGTAGACCCGGCTTCAGCTGGTTCAGACGCATCAGGGCATTCATGGCCTGTGGCGGCTCTGCCTTCTCCTCTGGAGCTGAACAGCAGAATACAAGTTAAGTGTTTTGTGCAATGTGTGCAAAACTCCACCACAAGCCAATTATGAACGTATGAAGAACATTTACATTTCTTTTGTAATTTCTTCTTCTTCTTGTTTGGATTCTTCTCATCAGTGGACTCCTCCTCCTCCATGGGGCGTTTCATTGGAGGAACATAGGTTGTGCTGGGTGGGATTTGAACTATGAAGATAAGACACACACAAACCAAAAAATCAAGTTTCACACAAAAACATCCATCAAGTAATGAAAATATCCACAGCTCCATCTTACCCGTGTAGTCAATAGGAGTGTCACTCCGAGGTTTTCTGGGCATTTTTGAAGGAAGCGGATCCATTCCAAGTACTTTGTGCAGCTGTCCAAAAGCTGAAAGCCTTAAGGCATGCTGTCAATCAAAAACATGACAAATGTCACACCCATAGAGCTCAAATGAGATCTCTAAACAAATAAATGCAAAAATGTAATTAAAAAAAAAGCTGAATAATTTATTGACAAACCTGAGCACTCTGAGTGACGTCCTCCCGCTGCTGGCGATCCATGTGACTGATGGCATCTGTTGCTTCCTTTTCACAAGGGTCACAAATGCCTGAACCATCTGAAAGCAGACAAAATTTCAAAAGCATTTTTGTAGTACGCTATACTTCTTAATCAATCATTATGATGACTGGTTAATACAACAGTAACCAGTAAATTTCACAGCTAAAGGGGTTGAATGGATTGAAAATGGTTTCTTATACTGCATTTCTGCCATCCGCAGGCAGACACCGTTTTTGTCATCTATTTTAGATGTTAAGATTTAGATTCTTACCAGCCATGAGGATTCCAGATGCGAGACACTCAAGAACTCTGCGGAGAGCTTCTCCTGCTCCCATTGGTCGATTCCCAGTGCCAATCGCCTTCTCGCACAGCAATTCTAAGGGCTTCAAGAAACAAGAGCAGCATTACATGGATGCCAACATATGAATGAAAGGTTTGCTTATTATATTATTCATATCAAGGAAAAAAGACCAACGCTTATAGCTAAAATTGAGAATTAATTTGCAAATCGTCAATTACAATACACATTTACATGGAAAAATGAAATATCCATGTGAATTGTAATGAAATAAATTCATCAAAATTATTTGGTAGGTCACATGATAACTACATAGCGAATGTAGTACGTCCGGATTACACTCATTCTATATAGAACATACTTCTTTTAGCAGTCGTGAAGTAATTACTTATTCAAAACAATTAACAACTCAGAGCATGTGTTTTTGGACGCAGCCGCTGTCTGATTAGAATGAACACCCATTTTCTATTATGCAGCGCTGTTTTGCACCACAATGGAAACAATGCATAAATTTACACCGCCTTAGGCTGCAGTTTAAAAAAAACATTGGTCATCCCTATGTTCTTGGGTTGTTTTCGTACTTACCCATCCTCGCAAAGGGGCCCAGGTGGGAACACGAGCACAGAGGTCCCTAAGGATACGGATGACGATCACACAGGAGCGGAGCCCATTAGCCCTGGCCTAGAGACAAAAGCAGGAGGGATACAATCCACTGGTTTATCTCATGGACTCAATGTGGCACAACACCAAAGCAATAAACAAACAAACAAAAGGGGTGAGATTTGCCGATACTGAATAAGGTGTCGATAAGCATTAATGTAAAGAAGGTGACGAATGATTAAGAGGTACACCAAAAAAAGCATATTACTCAGTTGAGAAGCTACATAGATGACAGATATTAAGAGAGCAGATTAAATACATTATGCTGAAGAGATGAACACCACAACAGAGCTCGTGTTTGAGGCTGGCCTTCTGATTAGATATTAAATGTGAGTTGACAGAAGTGAGAATGTTCTAGAGCATCTGGGAAATGCAGCTGCATTTTTAAAGCACTGCAGGGCATTAATGAAAGCATGAATACGCTAAAATGGCGGAAAAGGTGCAATATTCCTTTTTGGCATGAAAAAAGCTGACAAAGCCAAAACAATGTGAGATTTTTGCAGGGTATTGCAGTAAAACGTCTTGCGCTTATAATAATGTTCCAAGTTCAATACAAGCTTAGCAGGCCACATTTGTGGCATAACACCTCAGCTTGTTTAGCAAAGGGAACGACAGCATATCACAAATCACTGTTTATTATTTGATCTATAAAGTTATAAAATCAACTATTATTTTTTGATTATCTAGTGCTTTATGGATATTTATATTCGCATTCAAACGTTTGGGGTCAGTAAGATTTGTTCATGTTTTCAAAAAGAAGTCTCCTATGCTCACCAAGGCTGCATTTATTTGATAAAAATGCAGTAAAACTGAAAAGAAATACTATTATAATTTAGTAATACTATTATAATTTAGCAATACTATTAAAGTAATACTTTTTTTATATTATTCCTTCCTTATTTTCCTATTTTTGGAAACCATGATAAACTTGGTGGGACAAATCATCCCTTTCTGGTTTTCCTTGCATATCTAATGCAAAAGCTACAGTATTTGCAAAAGTTGAAATTCTGGATATAAATTTGCACAAGTGTCATGGCTAGACTTTTGAAAAGTGGTGCATTTTAATGTTTGTTTCCTGTCTGCATTCCATTATAACTCTAAGTCGCCAAAGTTAACTGTGGCACTCAATATTATGCGGAAAAATGCTGATGCACTGAACCAAGAACATTACAATAAGGAAATTACACCGGGAATGATAAGCTACAACTACATGGAACCGACAAGTCAAGTGTCAAGCGGTGCGGCTGGCTTCAGAAATATTGCACCCGACATTTGCATTAAAATATTTACACTTAAAATTAAGGTGATCAAAAACATGAAGTATTAAACTGGACCGTAAAAGTGGCAGTTGACGACATGTCAAAAGGGTAATAAACAGTTTATCGAGGTGATAGTAAACTTAGTTAAATTAGCCAGGCAGAAGTCAGACAGCATTGACAAAGATGTCCTTGGCAACGCAACTCAAACCTAACCAGCAAGAATGTGACATTTTACCAGAGGCAAATACACTCCCATAAATAAAATCTACACAGATACACCAAAAAGAAATTCACACAAACAACTGAAAAAAAAAAATACAGCATGAAATAAGGTTAACACATATACAAAATTAAAAACAAACTCAACTACTAGAAGACAAATAAAGACAAGATGCAAACCTGGAACCACTTGGCGTGGCGGAGGGACGCCAAGGCAGTCAGGCATTTCTGCCTGTCCAGTACATCCGGGGGATCGTTGACTGATAGCGTTTCTATTGGCAGGTGGAATAAGAAGACAAGGTACAGTTTGACCAAGGGGTTTTTCTGTCTCACGGCCAGGGGGGAGGAGGCAGATGACCCCTACCAAAGGCAGTGGAGGGGAGAGGACGGGGAACCCCCCCAAACAAAAGCAACCCTTCCTGTGCAAGTACACAACAGCAAGGACAGAAACCTACAAGTGGGCGGAGCATTCGGCTCTGTTCCAAACCCAAGTGAGGCGACACTTGACAATAAAATGGGTTAATCTAGCCGTTTCCTACCTTATTTTCAACAAAAATATATTGAATGTGACTTTTTATAAAAGCATAATCATTTTAAATATGTTTTACATATAATAAGACAAAAAAGCATTTCAATTAGTAGGCTAGAGATCGTTAAAATCTAATTATTTTCAATATAAAGCAAGTACCAAAACATACAGTACTCAGAAATATTGTTTTAAGACGGAACCATTTTAACGATAATGGATAAAATGAATATTTGTATATAAAATTACACTGTGATCATCACATTTTAAATAAAATATTTAACTGAGCTCGCCATAAAATCATCTTATCGCTTTGGATAAAAGCATCTGTCAAAATGCATAAATGTATGCAAAGTTCTGGAATAGCCTTAACCACAAAAGATTTTGACAGCAATTTCCTGCCAACTGACTGAAACAGTCTTCGCCTATAGATGGCGTCTAGGTAGGCAGCTCACTATGATTTGGAACAGAACCCCTGCAGCTGTATTTTGAGGCATGAAGGTGCACAGTGAGTGAATGTTGTTGGGAGGTTCTTGTCTGGCTAAATATATGTATCAGTGAAAACTGAGGTCATTTGTGTGATGGTGTGACATGGGGGAACCCCTCCCCCTCGCCCCCTTGTTTGTTTTTCTGGGTGCACTGCCTTGCCCCTTCCGAGACAGAGAGCGTCCAGTTGGTCAAAGGTCCAGCGTCCCTAAAATTGACAAACTAGAAGGCTTGACAGAGAGAATCAGATTTTGAACCACAGGCAGCAGTAGTCAGATACACAAGAGGTATGATTAAAACGAGTCCACACTGCAGCAAAACTGATGGCTTGTGATGGTCAAAGGCAGGCGTCACTAATCATGGGGTCACAGATAGGGCTAGGCTTTGAGTTCAGCTTCAAAATTGCTCCCAATTGACCCTTCGCTAAGCCCCGCCACCCTTGGTTAAGGCTGCTCTCTTTCGAAAGAACCAATTTGAGATTTGGCCTTTTTTTTCCCAGTAAAATGTGCTCAAAAAGTGGTAAAACTTGATTGCAAGGATTAGATTAAACTGTGAAATTATCTGTCATTTGTCTTTAAAGACATTTACAGTAAAATAACTAAAAAAAGCAACAATTCCAAAAGAAAAGAGAGAAGCTTCTTTTTACAGTGATTGTAGGATGACTAAACTGATTATATCGCCTCTCTAACAACTAGAATAGATCATAAACATGGCATTCAGTAATTAACATTAAGCTAGGCACAAATGAAGGCATTAATACTAATGTTTTAGGTTTTCATTTAGGACAAACCAAGTCCAATGCATTTGTGTCAATTTAAAAGATTGAGCAACAACATTTTACCATATTTTAGATAAAATCATACAGAAATTATGCAAACAGACAGAACTTCTATGGACAACCATCAGAAAAGACCAGAAACTTGTCTGATAAAATGGAGAACGGCTAAAGCAGCTAAGATTGGATTGCAAAGCAGGGTTTAGCGAAAGGTCAATGGTTTTATCTCACCGAAACATGTTTTTATTTCGGTATCTTCCCTGTCCAACACTGTAGCCCTGAAAAAGCTCTTTACTAGACTCAAGTCTGCCCACGATGCTCTAAACTACAGATTCGTTGAGATACTGTGACCATATATTATCAGGCTGTATTTTATTGAGTCTAATCTTTGTGTTACATTTTGTCCTAATGTCTAGCATTATCTATAACCCTCCTGCCCTCCGTCCAGTCTCTGTCAACAAGACCTGGTAAACAAACCAGAGCTCGACAATACTTCTGCTTCTCATTTTTGCTGCAATGCAAACTGTTCCATTTCTTCTCCATTATATGAACACATGCAAACAACAAGGTTTGTGATTTTGTTTCTTAATTCTCAGTAAGCCTTCAGTAAACTCTCCTGGAACTGGGTCTTATTTAAAGCGTTACCCATCACTTATGTTACTGTATATTGGGCCGTCAACACTTTAACATCATGCTGCATGGAACTGTGAGACTTCAGGTGGCAGTAAACATAACAATCTGTGTCACATGACTAGTCTGTACACAACATCCCCAAGCTCCATTGAAGGCCCAATAAACAATATCCCTGCCTGAGTCCATCCCATCTGCATTTGCTGTTTCTGGGGTCGTGGGGGTGGTTAGAGGAACCATAAGGCACGTGATTTCAAACCTACCCCCGGCAGCCTGCTTCTCAGCCTCCTCCCTCACGAGGGGTGACGTCAGGTGAATGGTGAGGGTCAGTGGTGGCTCCTTAGAGCTTTTGATGGCAATGGTGGCATCACGGATACAAGGTTTAATGTCATATTTTTCCTCTGTGATGAGCTGCAGGACAGATTACATGATCAGGTTTCCACATGATTTATACATCCTGCCTTTTTAGACAATGTTCAAAATGTTAAGATTACAGATGCAAGTATACCTTAAGCTGCACAGCGAGGTTCTCTGCCACTTTCTTCAGCAGGGTGATGGTGGGTTTGTCTTTGCACAACAGCACGAGCTCCAGGTCAAGATCTCCCTTCAGCAGGAGACCTTTAGCTACTAGACCCACACGCATGACTCCACGCAGGGAACGCGTGGGCTGATCCATGGACTTTGGTTCACTGGAGGACAAAATGAGTTACATGAGAGATACTAACTCACACCAATAACTAATCATATAGTCACAACAGAGAAGATGAAATTAAGAGATCACTGACGTCTCCTTCTCGCCGTCTCCATCGGACTCCAAGGTGATCCCTTTGGTATTTCCTTTCTCCTGATCGTCCAGCCAATCAGAGACAGCCTTGAGGGCACGTTCGGTGTGGGACACCATGTTCTGCACCCCCTCCAGCTCCTCCTGGGTGGGATAGATGGCCGAGTGCTTAGCCATCACATGACGGTCATCATTCACAAAGATGCGCATAGAGCGATGACGAAGAGGAGGAGGCTTCATGGAAACAAAGACAGAAAATCATAAATATACATTACATTACATTAATTTAAACATATACGCACACATTACATAAACAATACACATTAATTTAAACCAAAAGGTTGGGCGCATACACTACCTTTCAAAAGTTTTTTTAAAAACAAATGAATACTATAACCGTTTTTCCACGGTTAGGCTCAATGGTTCTAAGAACAGTAAGGAATGGTTCCAGTTATATTTCCACTTGAGCCTGGTACAGAACAGTACGATTACAAACTCTTCTCTGCCCAGATTTCTCAGCGCTGTTGGCTAACTGTGCTCGTAGAGAGCATCTGTTGTCTGGCTACTCATTTTTCTCTGTAGCCGGCTAAGCATGGTTTTTGAGCAACGTAAACAAATTAATTATAAAAGTAAAATAAATATTTGATCATCCTCCATAACACGATCTCTATTTACATCTCATATCCTCTGAAAACTCTTGCTTTACCAAGGCAACAACTGATGCATTTCTATTACATTCAAAAGAGCTCCGTTACCAGGCTCACAGTGGAAAATAAGACCATGTCCGTACTGGCAGAGCCGGACCGCCACGGAATGGTTAAGCAAAGAGAACAGTTTGGCCCGACGGTGCTAAAGCGGGTATTTATTCAGCAAGGATGCATTAAATTGATCAAAAGTGACAGTAAAAAGATTTAGATATTAGAATGATTTCTGAAGGATCATATGACACTGAAGACTGGAGTAATGATTCTGAAAATTCAGCTTTATAATCACAGGAATAAATTACATTTAAAATATATTTGTATTTAAGTTACTACAAATCATAATATTTTACAAAAATAGTGTTCTCACTATTTTTTTTTTTTTTATCAAATATAGCCTTTGACCATAAGAGATTTCAAAAACACTTTCTCTTCTCAACATTAATAAACATACTTGAAGCTTCAGGTTAAAGGGATAGTTCACTTTGAAATTAAATTTTGGTATGTTTTAGCTTACCTCAAGGGCATCCAAGATGCAGGTGTCTTTTTTTCCGCAGTAGTTTCAATTTTGATATTTTTAGGTCAAACCGTTCTTGTCTGTCAGTCATATAATGCAGGTCTATGGTCACTGTCTCAAAGAGCATGCACAGAGTCCAAATTAAACAATTCCCCATCGTCCAAATTAAACAATTCCCCATCGTAAGTACACATTGATGGCCTAAGACACGAAACGAGCGGTTTGTGTGAGAAAACGAACAGTATTTATATCGTTTTACCTCTTGTACACAGCCATGTCCAAGTGATCTGAGGGCGCTCGCGCATCCTGCTGTGTGTCGTGTGCGCAGACTGGTGCATAGATATATACACTAGATGTCGCCGGAACAAATTCATTGGAACGAATGCCTTAGGCAAGGCGACATCTAGTGTATATATATATTTCTATGCACCAGTCTGCGCACACATCACACACCAGGATGAGCGCGCGCCCTCAGATCACTTGGACGTGGCTGTGTACAAGAGTTAAAAACGATATAAATACTCGCTCATTTCGTGTCTTAGGCCATCAATGTGTACTTACGATGGGGAATTGTTTAATTTGGACGATGGGGAATTGTTTAATTTGGACGATGGGGAATTAGGAATTGTTTAATTTGGACGATGGGGAATTAGGAATTGTTTTAATTTGGACTCTGTGCATGCTCTTTGAGACAGTGACCATAGACCTGCATTATAGGACTGACAGACAAGAACGGTTTGACCTAAAAATATCAAAATTGAAACTACTGCGGAAAAAAAGACACCTACATCTTGGATGCCCTTGAGGTAAGCTAAAACATACCAAAATTTAATTTCAAAGTTAACTATCCCTTTAACAAAAACCTTTCGAATTTCCTATATAATTTCCCTAACTAGCGTGGATGTGCTGTGTATTTTCTGGCATATTATTACTATTATTTCTTAGATCTACATAGTGTTAATTAGCAATTGAGAGACTTCATATCAGCAAACAGACATGCATTCATAGAATGTAGAAGCATTGAAATATGTATACTTTACCATGATGGGTACAAAGTAGTTCTTCAGTTTGGCAGTGTTGGTCTAAATGTGGCAGAGAAATGCTGTTCCAGTTGGTCTGTAATGAAAAACAATCAGTTTTCATTATTCATTATACTTTCATCATTCAATATACTTTATACATTATAATAAGCTGAAACCTACATGGTAAAATTCTTTCACAGCTATTTTAAAGACCGTTTCAATCAAAATATGGTACAAAATAGTCATGTTTACATTTGTTAAACACAGGAAGCAGTTCCCACGATACAAAACAGTGTCTGTAATTGTCATGGTTAACATTAAAGCAAAAATTCAAATGAGATATAAAGTGCAAACCCCGTAAGAGCAATTCTGATTTCAGAATCAGCAAAAATCAAGGCCTAGGGGGGTAATCCATAAAATCCTTCTGTGCGCATCCTTGCCAATGTTCACAGAGCATCACATATTCAGATCTCCATAGAGACAGTGACTCAGTACAACCCATAATATCATCCAGGTCTAAGAGATGCAGCACAACCAGCTCAGAAACTGAAACCCCTTTTTATTCACCAGACTGAAAACTGATATACAATTAAAACATATGACTGACGTGACTTCCTGATGCCATTATAACTCAAAAGAATGGGATTTTTGCATTTCCTGAAACCTCAAACTCATTTCCTGCTATTGTCTACATGCTTGTCGCACAAGTGCCATTCTCACCCTTTTATCTGGGCAGAATGTTTTTGTCATTCATAGCTCCTTGAATTGTCAGTAAATGTTTCTTGATCTCTCAATTCACAAGTGAACCATTTCACTTCTGCAACTACTAACTACACTATTATTATTGGTATAAAACCATCTGAAATTTACCATCCAAAAATGTAAAAGGCAGCAGTGCATTTGCATGTTAAAGACCCAATTTATACTGTGAAAAAATATATATATAATTGAGTAAAAAATATTTAGTTCCTACGTTTTTTATTCACTACAGTGCTGTGTGGTTATGTATAATTTATTTATATCATTTTTATTATTGGTTTGAATCAAAATATTGATTATCAACATTTTCCTGCCCGATCTTTGCACTGTTTCTCTCTTTAAAAATTGTTCACAGATCCCCTAGCACTCCCTCAAGGCCCCCTGACCCCAGTTTGAAAACCTTTGCATTATATTATAACAAAAATACCAATACATATAATACAAAAAGCTTGGATGTTGCACTAGTGAGACTGATTTCCCCAAATATTACAATGAAGCGTAGAAAATGACCTGAGTATTGATATGAAAAGAATGAGAATTTTTTTAATAATTATTAGACTTAAACGATCATTTCACTGTACAACTTAAAATAAATATTATTGCTTCATAGCTATGAAGACTTTAATTTGGAATAATGTGTCTCTATTATATCTAACAAGCACTTGTTGACGCCCAAACAAACCCCGTAACTCTAAAATCAAAAACAGATCAGTAAAAATATGATTAATAAGAAAAAAAAACGTATCTCTTACATACTCAATGTACGCACAGTAAAATTGTATCAAAATGAACACACCAGTGGAAGAAAACAGGGAAAACGCAGTATACATCACAGATGTGTGCGGCCATTTTAGTGCAGCCAAACAATGGGGACCGGTGTGCTCAAACATCTACCGTCGTTTAATAGATCCACTGGTCTTTAAGGCGTCATTCCTGATGATAAAATTACGATTTGCACGAAAATCTAACTATTGACGCCAAAACGTGCTTTTTTAAGCAAGATACGCATTTGGGTTTGAGACACGGCCAGAGATACCGAATGAGATAAAATGGTCGTGACCCTCCCCCAAAACACCCAAAAAACTCATTTAACTTTGTTAGAATGCTCATTTAACTACATAATGAGACAAAATATAAAATTACTTTATACATTAAGGCGTAAATGTAAGGCAAAATTATCACGTAATGCTCAATTCTCGCTGTTTTTGTAAAACTCATGAAGAGCTAGCGTGCTAACGGCTAGCCATAGCCGTTTGCTGAACAAATTAATACATTTTCACTGCATATAAGTGTTGAAACAACCCATTCGGAGCAAATAAGAATTATTCGATCGGGATTATTTGCAGCTAAAACATTTGAAACCATGTAACGTTTAAGAATATTTATGTTTATCTCTACTCACCAATGCCGCGACAAAGATGCGCCCGTCCACTGTTCTGCAGCTGAAGAGAATCAGCGTGCGCTAAGCTGGAACAGGGGCACGTGATCTCAGTGAACCAATAAGATCATCCCCTCAGTGACAGACGGGAATGAATGGAGAGGGCGTGGTTTTGTCATTCAGACTAGCGACTTCAAAATCATTTCCTTTCTTTCTTTTTCTTTCTTTCTTTCTTTCTTTCTTTCTTTCTTTCTTTCTTTCTTTCTTGTTAAATTGTTAAATACAATCAACTTGGATGTTTAAGTCATTTCAACTTAACTTACATTAAAATGACTTGAAAAAATTAGTTGAATCTTGTATAACTTATAAAAAAGTTGAAAATTGCTGACTAGTTAAAGCAATGTGAAATTATACAGTATGTTGTCATAACTTATTGACTACAGTCAGTGTAGTAGAAATGGAAGTGCATCATACATAGAGACAGAAAGAACTCTTCCAGAAGTGAACCTTTATTGGTCGAAATAATATTCAATAGCTTTTAAGACTATTCCATAGCTTTTCAAGATCACAAATACAGGGCAAGACACAGATATACAGACAGGTCTACAAGAAAACTGAAA
>NC_137122.1:28185567-28408067 GCF_949319135.1 Squalius cephalus
AGTAGTCTAAACCAATGAACAGTTATCAAAAATATTATTTAATGTCTAAATTAAACTGATTACATTACACCATAGTATTTAAATGGGTCAGACAGGTAGATCAATATACATATGCTTATATATATCAGTATCAATATTATATATAAATGCTTGTCTCTATGCTTATTTTAATTTAAAAGGAGAAAAAGGAGAGAAATATTTACCATTTGAGACGCGTTTCAGATTATCCAAAGCAGCATCACTCCACCTGAACATCTTATAACATTTAACAACACTGGCGGAAAAATTAAACAAACAGTCCTTGAAACAGTCCTTGAGAATCGAAAGGCGATATCAGGATCCCATCGCCCATTTAGTCTGGAGAGTATTTAATACTTGAGGAGGGGGGAAACTGAACGAATAAAAGTGTCTTTGTAGTCTTAATAAACATATTCAGTGGTATTAATAGTGTTGTAGTATCTATAGTCTGAGAAAAGTCCAATGTAAGTGAATGTAAAGTAGACTGAAACACGCAGAGATCCGCGCGATGTGTGGCGTAACCCGCGCGCGCTGCTGTATTTATAGCGCTCAGAGCGCGAGACTCTCTGCTGCGCACCTTAAATAATGAAGCGTCACTGTGTCTCACGGTTTGTGTGGCGTCATGGATGCATGGAACATTTTAAAGCATAATGAGCCCGTACAGTATGTTTACGCATCAAATATTAGTCGACAACCATATTCTTTTTAGGAAGGCAGCACACTACTTTTTAGGCACCATTGGCGCCTTGCAGATAGTGTTGGACATCATGACGCTGTCTAGGTAGGCAGTTCACAAGGTTTTGAGACACTGTGGACAGGGCGCCATGGACCTGTCAGTTGAAAATATAGTGTTACATTAATAAATAGTGTTAAAATGTTAAATCAATAGCATCTCATTTAGGCTACTCATTATAATTTCGGTCTCGGTGCTTGATTTCCAACCTCATTCAAGGTGACAGAAATAAAATATGAAAAGCAGATTTTAACAGCATTTTAGTTGTTCATGAACTGGATCAAAGTCTGACCTCCTTTAATGACAGTCCAATATTTCCAATTAAATGAGCGTTTCCCAAAGAGTCTTAGATCTGAGAGGTCTGGAATATGAGACCAGATTCACAAAACATTATTTTAAGAATATAAATTATTGTATTCCCAAAGTTCTTCTTTAAGAATGCTCAATTTTTCTTGAGATTGTTCATTATTATTAAAATGTCTGAAGTCATAGTAAATATTTTTTTTTAGTTTCTAAAAAAAAAAAAGTTTCTAGATGAGCCATGGTTTGATTAAAGGCTTTTTAAAAATTCTGAACCAGAAGTGCCTTGGATCTTTTTTTTTCCCTATAAATACAATTGAAATCCAACCAAAGAGCACCTTGATTACTGAACAAAGGTCCTTCCAGCGAGCAGCTCTCCTAGATGTTTTCCTTGATTCTCATGAACTTCTTGGAATTTATCTTCAATTTCTTCTGTAAGTAGATTTACATGAATCTGGCACCACTGGTTCCACTTAAAGACCCAGAGGGGAGGAGTAGAGGAATAAATGTTAGAGGTAAAATTTTTACCATAAAAGAGCAATTCCTTTCAGATTTAAAAAAAAAAATACCAAAGGATGTATACAAAACTTCTCGCACATATAAAGTCAAAAAGTGTCTAATTCTTGAAGATTACAGCAGTTGGCCACAAGAACAGGGCAATCAAGTGAACCTAACAAACTTTCCTTTTTCTCCTGGTACTGACCTTTTTCCCATCCAACCTAATTTGGCACTAAATGGAAAAGCACAGCAAATACCATCCCGTCGCGACTAAAAGGGTTGGTCGCTCTTGCGTCATCTCTTTTAAACGTTCATCACATGATGTCAATGTTGAATACCTTTCTATAAAAATAAACCTGCACAATGCAAAACAGCTTGGGTATAAAATGCAAGAAATGAATATATACAGCATACACCAATTTCCACATACATTGTATTGCTTCCATCAGGGTTGTGTTTGATGGACATGAACTATAGCCCGTGTTTATAAAGAACATGACCCAGAGAGGTGGTTTCAAAATTTTAAATGCATGCAAAAAATGTCTGGTCACTTTTTTTCACCAGATAAACATGTTATTTCTCTAAGATCTCAACATGAGTTCCAAGTCATCTGGCGCACATCAAGCAATTGTTTTTTCACCATAGGCAATTGTGGTCTCATGGAAAAGATTGCAAGATCACCTTGGTCTGTGATAATGGAACATCCACCAGAATTTGATTTCCCACCATTCCTGCAGGCTTTCCGGAATGAGAACTGCAAAGATTTGGTTTAGATAACAATATAGATCTAATGTTCTCTTAAAACAACAGAAGATTACAAAACAATCCTAAAAAACAGGGAAAAAAAACATATGTTTTATGCCCTTTGTTCCTGGAAGAAAACTCAATCGAGGTGTTTCAGGGTGTTCTTAAACTGTGCTTACTTACTTGATATTTTAACTGAGAACTCCTAAGCTATGAAAGAGCAACTTCTGAGCAATAAAACAATCATCTGGGTTTAGAACTTGCACATGCATTTAAGTTTGCATTTAATTGAAACACTAACTTGTATTTGATCCTTTACTTTGACTTAAATTCCTAAACATCTTTCTAGTTTGCTGACATCAGGCATTTGCTGAGGCTTTCGTTGTCCTGATTAACTGGACCACATCTTCATACCACAAAACTGCAGGCCATCACCCAAGCACTTTCCTCTGGCCATTATGTGTGTGAAATCTATCTTAGAGTCGAATTCATCTACAATAAATCTGGAGGGGAAATAAAAGCAGATGAACACCAGGGCTTGGATAAATGTGCTACAATTCAGTACTTTGGAACCTAAAGCTATTCAAGCGTGGTCAATTACATGTTTCACACATACAAGGACATTTAGCGGACACTTCTGTCCAAAGCAAGTGTCACAACATTTATTAGCAAACACTCTGGAGCAGCCTGAGGTGACGTGTTTTGCACAGTGGTGACTGTGGAGATTGAACCAGCAATCTTCTGACTACCAGCCCTGGGCTTTAACCAATATAGCACATCTTGAGGTTTTTTTTTTTCGTTTCGTTTTTGCTAAAAGCTGTAAATGGACTAAGTACTGCAGTGACTAATGACTTCATTGGTCTCCAGTGAGGAATCTCTGACAGAGACAAATGTTCTTTAGCAGCTATCACGATGTCATTGGCTTTTAGGCCCACAAAATACACCACAGGGGAAATTTCGCTCATCCATTTGTCTTATGAGAGGAAATAGTCAGATATTGAAGGGAAGCACAATTCGGAAATTGCAGAAAACATTTTTACAAGTAAACTAGACTTTTACATTTTCTATTAAAAAACAGTATAAAAGCTGTCACTGGGGATGTACTCCCATAAGTTTCATAAGGCACACCTTTTTTTTTTAACCTTATTGTAAAACTTATTCTTATGAATTGAGCGGTTTAGATATGATTGCTTTATATAATGAACAGATTTAATTTAGGCTTTTATTCACATACAAACATTGATCAGGGAAAATAAACAGAAATTCAACCATACATACTCTATTGCTGAAGCTCAAACGTGCTGCGTAACACATGAGAATGAACCTCATTGGTTCTTGCACATCAAGCAAGTATATGCTTTAGCTTCTGTTTACCATAAATTAACTGTGTGTTGATGAATGCTGATATGTGAGTAAAAGTCTAAATTAAATCTGTTCCTCATATAAAGCATAGGTGGACAAAGTACACAACTTCCTTACTTGAGTGAAAGTAAAGATACTACTGGTCAAATATTACTCTGTTACAAGTAAAAGTAAGAATACAGAAATACTTGTTTTTAAAAGTACTTAAGTATCAAAAGTAAAAAGTAAATGTCAATGCATTGTTTTATTATTGTTGCATTGTTGTATATGTACCTTATGCCTCTGGAGCAACTTAGTGAATACACCTACCAGTTAGTAGTATCTGTGGAGCTTTTAGAATGTTATAAAACCTATAGAAATTAAACAACTGAACTGACAAAAAAAACAGCCATAATCATCTTAATTTTTATTTATTTATTTAACACTCTTACCACCCCAACAAAAAAGTACACATCTATGTGTATCCATTCATGCACATTTGAATCAAGGCCTATAAAAATCCAACCTGGTACACAACCATAGCTGTATAACTGCCAAACAGCAATACTGCTTTAACAAACAGCAAAACAGAAAAAAAACTATTTGCCAAGGATGCACGCATGCGCCAATGATCTGTCTTCATCAATTTCGCCACCAGTTGATTAGTTCAAAGAAAATGATGGGAAATTGCTGAACTTCATGCCATGTGACCCTACAAGAGTGATTATTACTGATAGGCTGTCTGTCACCTACAAAAAAACAATCACGTTTAAAAAAAACAAAAAAAAACAAACAAACATGTAGTGGAGTAAAAAGTGCGATATTTGTCTTTCAAATGTAGTGAAGTTAAAGTAAAAAGTTTCCAGAAAAAATGAATACTCAAGTAAAGTACAGATATTCAAAAAGTGTACTTATACAGTACTCAAGTAAATTTACTTCATTACTGTGCACATCTGAAAGCAACCGTGTCTCTTCAGAACATTTGGACTTGACCGCTCAATTCATATGGATTATTTTTATGATCTCTTTGCTAGAGTAGTTGCTTACTTACCCTAAGTCAAAAGAGCCCAAGTTTCCATGGTAAACTGATGCAAATTTTCTTAGCTGTTTAACCACCAGACACAATTTGTGAAATATAGAGAAAAATTAAAGTCCCCCTGTAGTCAATCATTTTTTCCTTTAAAACTCATCTTTGATCACCAAAATGACATATTTAAACGTTTTGTTCCTTGAAGAAAATTCTTCATGCCTTAAAATAGCTTGAATGTAACTTTACACCCTTGCCTCATTTAGTGTGCTGTTCTATGAATATGCAAATTAGCCCCACCTCCACTCACTCTAGCTCAGAGATCCACTCCTTGATGATCACACGTTGACCTGATTGGTTACAAGGTAGTTTGTGACGTCAGAAACACCAGCGATTTCAAACCGTGTTTTTGAGACTGTCTTTGGTTCACTGCAATTTTAAGGAGAAAATACTCAGCAATGGTGTTGACTTGTGAATTTACACATGGTTTGTCTTAAAGCATATTAAAAACACCACATAGACATTAAATGCTTGATTTTCACATAGACATTAAACATAGACATTTCACATATAGACATTAAATTTTCACATAGACATAGACATGGGGACTTTAAAAGTATTCAGAAACAAAGTTTTAAAAGTAAAGTTAAATCAGTCATTGATGAATTATATGATGCTGTCAAAACATTTAAGATTTGGATTAGTATAGACAGAAACTAATAAGAAACTGAATTGATACACTCAAAGTGCTATAAAAACGTCCAGCTAAAACTCTAGCAGCAGAACTCAAAAAGATCTTTAGATTTACAGGCATCAGAACAACACATTGAAACCTGGCCATTCTCAGAGAGCAAAACGACTGAAGTTTGAACATTTGATGTACAGCATCTTGGCAATCCATATTTCCTCCTCTGGGAGGTTTGACTGAAAATATAACCTCTGTGGGACAATGATGGGCGGCAAGTAAATATATCTGGAACAGAACGTGATCTTTTAAAACTGATGCATGATTAGAGACTCGTACAGAAAATGAACTACAACAAATGAAGAGATAATGGCTTCATAAAATTATTCCCAATGCAGAAAAGGATCACACTCTCTCACAGAATATCACTGTTATTTCACATACACACACACAAAAAAAAATCACTTTGTCTTGGAATGGAGGTAAACATTTGAGAATTGGGATTCTTCTTGTGCCAAACAATGGTTTCATGTGCAGTGTCATTGGCTGGACTTGTCTGGGAAATAAACATCGCATCTGAACTAAAAAAAAACCCTGACGGAATGAATTTCTATGCCGTGACTATGTTGGTAGGCCTACTGCTATAGTCATATTTGGAGTGCTTAGTCTGCACTGCATAGTCACAACTGTATGGTTCAATTTGGGAAGACGATTTGTATGATAAATGAAATATTTGCATAAATGTTGCATGATTGCTCCGTGAAAGCAGTTGTGATTTCTAAGCCTGGCTGATAGTCGCAGAGTGCAATTGGGTCACGATTAAGAGTAATTTCCTTAAAATGAACTTTTTGCAAAGTGTAATCAATGAACCCAAGTGGGATCTGTTTGCCCGTAAAATGAAAATCACATGTTTGGCACCAAAACTGCATAAAGCAACAGTCATGGTGAAAAACCGGGATGTAAAAAGGAAAAAATGACCAATCTGAGCACTTTGGTAAACATAACATAACTAGTGCAACATGTAATGTATAGATTAGATAAAAAAAATTAAAAAAGTATGCTCATTACACATATTAAGTTTTGCCAAACTTTGCTTTGTAGTGCACAAAAAATGAAATTTCCCTACCCACATCCTGTTAAATCATTTATTGATGTAGCCCTACACTTGTTCCCTATGTACTATCTGCAGTGTCTTTTATAACGCCTTCCTTATGATTTCCTTAAGATCTCAAAACACCCTGTTGCTGGACACTAAATGGAGCATACACTTTATTTATTGTGAAAGATGTTGTAAAAGGAAGTGCACTTGTGAAACCAAACCACTAAACCGGTCTTCCTATCTATCTTTGTGTATAGAAATGTAGAAATCATCCTCTTAAGGCACTGACTAGTATGCTATGTGTGACTGGCATGCATTGTGTGCATAACCCTTAGACGTCCTTGTGCATGAGAAAAAAAAAGGCAATTACAAACTGAGATGGCAGCCCTTTAAGGCATCAATATCCGTAAACACACAGCCAACAAATTCCCTTTACCACCCTGAACTATAAACCCCTTGGGCTCTGCAGGTTAATCAGCTGTGCCAAACTGTGAGCTTGTGATAAACAGCCCATCCTCGAAATAAAGTCATGCCACTGCTCGAGTCGCTTCAAGTGCCTCTGCTGACGGCTACCAGAAATAACCACAGATTTACAACTATGAAGATTAATGAAGTGACGTCTGAGAGTATACGGCCTCCTGTATCTTACACCAAGGCCTCTTTAGTTACTATAACTCTTGCTCTAATGTCCTGTTAAATGTTTCATTGGCCTCTTAGATCAGTCACAAGTTGTTAATGCAGGGACTGGTGTGTGGTATCAATCTTGAAGGAATGTTTCAGGGTCGATTCAAGCTCTATCGGTAGCATATGTGATGTTTAGCACTGAAAATGATGTTGTTGTGTTCTTCAAAACAAACAAAATGCACTTTAGCCTAAAGGGCATTAAAAAGAAGTAGTGCACTGAAAATATTCTTCTAAAACTATTATTTGAGTGGTAAACTTCATGTCATCCTTTAAGTAGTTGCACGACTGTTTTAGAACTTCTAGTTATGTGTAAACAGTTTTTGTGGCTGGATTTCCCTTTACAGTAAGTAAACAGTCCCTTTTGTTATCATTGTGCGGATCATGTGAAGTTTATTGGCTTTACATGATTACAGGAGTTGAAAACTGCATGTAAGTTTGCAAATTGTAAACAATTTAAATTTTTGTGGTTGAACTTTGTGGTTTGTGGTTGAAGTAACATTTATTCCAGTGCAATGTTCTGCCCACTACTCCTAAGAAGTCCATTACCGTAAACCAGTGTTTTTATTGTTAAAGGGGTTATATGTAGAATTCAGAAACCCTTGTTATTAGTGACAACGGTGGCCGTTAAGTGAACTGCAGTCAGCAGTAGAATATTGAAGAATATTGAAGCCTATATTTAAAACGCAGTGCAGCTGCACAGCAAGTACTACATGTAGCTCACCGATTGGCTGTGCTGCAGCAACTGCAAAGAAAAAGAAAGATAAAGAAAGCATCTGATCATAGCACTGGCATCATGTCGACAGATGATGTAACTAAAATTACACTAGGCATGTTTCCATTACAGATTTGAAAACTATTGCAAAATGACGGAGTTTCCATTGACCGATGTTATGCGACTAAAACTTCATTTTTTCCTCTCGCGATAAGTAAAATCATTCCAAAAACCATGGCATGTTGGTAGGTTTATGTACTAATCCCAGCCACTGCACTAGCCATTATTATTAATGAAGGAGATGTATGAGTGTTTTCCAAGCATTAATGGTAGGAGCGACCCTTATTATACTTGTGAGCGGCACATATGAGGTGTTTCTGGGTGTTTCTCCCTCATATCTGCTCCGAGGTCTTGATTGTGGCATTTATTTGCGGTTAAGAATCCAGTATTCCTGTAATTCTTTTGTCTTATATGAATTTAATAAAGAACTCTGTCTCGTATTCTGTCCAAACACACCGCATCATCTACGTTAGGTGACCTGGAAATGCGCAAAAACTGTTTCCATTGCAGTTTTGCAAAATATTTCTTTTTCGAATTGCTCGAAAAACCACCTCTTGTGAGCGTAAAAACGTTTTTGCGATAAATGGGAGTTTTTGCAAAATTGACGTGTTTCCATTGGGCGTATTTTCAATTCGCAATTTCAATTTGCGCAATTTGAAGGGTAATGGAAACGCGGCAACTGATGATAGTTTGATAATAAACTATATTTGAGACTATAGACTATAGGCTATATTTAATATGCCTTTCAGTTTTCTGTCACTGTGATAAGTCCCTGTTTTGCCTGCCTGTGTTCCCTAGTTAGTTTCCTTGTTTGTTAATAAGTTCCACACACCTGTATCTGTTCTATTGATTACCCTCTCTGTGTAATTATATCAGTATTCGATGAAAAAAATAAGCTAAACATTTTTGCATGTTTTTATAATTTTGTAAATTTTATACATTAAAAATGTTTATATGTCTATGCGGTATTTTTATTATGGTTTAAGACAGGCCACGTGCAAATTAGCTGACACTATTAGCTGTTTGATAACATAGTCAAGCAAAAGGCTAATCATATTAATTGCCGTGTCCGACGTTATGAACAACGATACCATTGCTGAGCTCACGTGGAGGCGGGGCTAATTAGCATATATATGGTTCGCATATAGCCAACTAAATGAGGCATAGTTAGTTACATCGTTAGTTACATTACATGGGTGTACAGTTAGTTACATTACATGGGTGTACATTACATGGGTGTACAGTTAGCCTAGTTAAATTACATGGGTGTAGTTACATCAAGCTATTTTAAGGCATGAAGAAGGGTTTTTTTCCACAGGAAAAAACTTTTAAATATGTAATTTTGGTGATCAAAGATGAGTTTTAAGGGATACATTTATTGACTACATGACGAAAACGAGAACTCTTGCCTTGACAACTAACTGGAATAAAATAAGTTTAAGTACTAAAACGACAAAAACGGAAATAATAAATAAATAAATAAATTACAGCTAGATAGAAATACTTTTAATAAACAACAAAAACTTACAAAAAAAGCAAAAGCACATAAACTTTCTAAAATTGAAATGAAAATATAAAAATAAAATTCAAAATATAGAATAAATATTAATAAATACTATAAATAATAATATAAACTGAAACTGCTGTAAACACAATTTTGGCATGTTTTAACAAAGTGAGAGATAAGTATTTTCTGTGGCAATCAACAGCATGCAATGCTTAACTTAACACTGAACCCGGAACATTGCTTTTATTGGTTAAAAGGACGAGGGCAAATATTTGGTATTAGTAGAAATCCCACAAGCCATGCCATATAAAACATATTTAAAGAGGCAATTACAATGCCTATGTCCCTGATTCCAAAATCCACAGTCCAGGATCAGCCGGAAAAACATTGGCGGTATATTTTGCGAGAGATCAGCCTCCCAAAAAGTTATCCAGACCCTTAGGCCTTAATGAAATGTTTCACTAAATGTGATATATTAAAGCGTGAAGAACTAAATGAATTGTTTCTGGTTTCAGACTCTCTCTCTCTCTCTCTCTCTCTCTCTCTCTCTCTCTCTCTCTCTCTCTCTCTCTCTCTGACTCTCTCTGACTCTGTCTCTCTCTCTCTCTCTCTCTCTCTGACTCTCTCTCTCTCTCTCTGTGTCTCTCTGTCTCACACACACACACACACACACACACACACACACACACACACACACACAAACATTCAAACATGTATCTTCTCCTGCAGAAAACCCCTCTGACAGATTAATAAACAGTTTCTGCGGTTGACAGATGATAACTTAACATCATCATTAGCTAATACCAAACCTCATCTGCTGTCTCAATGGATTCTCTTATTAACACTCAATGCACATAGCCTACAATTCCCCTATTCTTACCCATAATCCCCCACTGCAAGACTAAAAAAATTACTGAATCTTTCTGACTTTACTTCTGGCACGGTATACACTCTTCCTTGATCTCTGATATGAACATTAACCTTCTCAAATTATGAAACATCTGATAGTCATCTCACTAATTACACTGATGATTTGGCACCACCGTGACCTACTGATATATAAATGCAAAACACCTTTCGGTCAAGCAAAAAATAGCAGATTTCAATGGAAAAATACTGGCAGCTGTGTTTTGTTCTCCATGACCCCAATCCGTCTGACCTGAAGCCCTTCTGGGAAACTAAAATAAATAAGAGTTGAATCGTGAATCAGTATAGCCGAAATATGGATCAATATGGAAATGCAGTGAAACTCCTCAGTATATACTGTATTTCTGTATATATTTCAATATGTTGTTGTTTTTTACAAAACTATTCCTCTTTATTTAGCAAATTTTATATGAAAATTTTACATTTGCTTAACATTTTTACCACAACATTCCTGTATTTATATGATTGACAATATAATTAACACTAAAACCGGCAAGAGTGGAAAATGATAATCAAAAAATTATTTCATGTCATTTTTAATATCATCTGGACTTAAGTAAAACATATCCAAAGGAATTTTTGAAATATTTGATAAAGTTTGGATTTTATGAGTTGTATCTCATATATTTAAGTTCAGTAATTTCACTTAAATGACAATTAATAGGTAATTTTCATTGCCATTTAAGTGAAATTACTGAATTTAAATATACAAGCTTGATAAAAATGATCATTGTA
The DNA here is from genome assembly GCF_949319135.1 of Squalius cephalus. Taxonomy (NCBI): domain Eukaryota; kingdom Metazoa; phylum Chordata; class Actinopteri; order Cypriniformes; family Leuciscidae; genus Squalius; species Squalius cephalus. The sequence continues at coordinate 28,196,638 of NC_137122.1, forward strand.
GAAGAACATTTCAGATGGCACTTAGAGGCTTTTGCATCTGAACTCTTCATATATATATAATACACACACATGCATGTATATATTTAAGAAAAATGTGTTATTTATATATAAAATATTTATATTTATATATAATATAAATTATGTAAATATATTTACAGTATACATGCAAATATTTCTTAAAAATATACATGCATGTGTGTGTATTTACTATTTATATATACAAAATAATTATACACAGTACATAATATTATGTAAACACAAACTTTTATTTTGGATGCGATTAATCGTGATAATCGTGATACCATTTGCACAATTTTTAACTCAAAATACAGATTGAGAAAGGGGGTGTACAGGGGGCCCTGAGGCCACGAGGGCCTATAAAGATCTTCTCTAAGATCTGGAACGAGGTTTCTACTGGCCCCTCCACCAAACACAACCCACCCCTCACCGGAATGTGCAGTAATGCAAGGACCAGTACAGGGGCCCAGTTTACCTTGAGACACCATTCATTGTCAATACTGTGGATAATCCTTTTTTTATACCCTAATCTGGCAACAACATCTCAGGGGATACATACTTTTCAAAATGCGGTAAATAACAGCATGACCAACATATGACTTGATATTCTATTTCAACATCTCAAGACAATGTTCACAATTAATATTAGCAGGTGTATTTTTTCTGAAAAAAATAATAAATAAAAGTAAGATTAATATATGCCTACTTTATACAAAGTCAGAATTATGAACAGACATGTTGGCTTTAGGTCAAACTGACAAAATTTTAACCAAATCATGTAGCCTACTCCAAACAGACTCAACTATGATATTGACAATGTGCCTCCTACAAGAGTCTAAAAAATATGTATCCTGTGGTGCACATTGCCTGTTTTAGGGTTTAGCATGCATGCAAGCATGTTAGTACTTAGGGTTTTAGGATTGAGGCCACATTCACCTTTAAGCCCCCAAATTTGTTAGTATTGGCACCAAAACATGTTTCTTATAGCACAAGCTGGCTTTAGCATTACAGAACAGAGACAGAAATGTTAAGTTGACTGCAGGGGAAAAACAGCAGTGAAAGCAGTTATTTTAAAAATTACAGGACTAGAATTCCAGAACACATTCCGCCCTTCATACACAACTGTTTTCTCTGTCTTTTACTGTTGGGATCAAAAAGATAAACCACACTGCAAATATTCATCTGTATAAGACAGCATTGTGTCCAAAATTACATACTCATATTTACAAGCATTCAAGCAACTAACAGTATATTCTTTATATATATATATATTTTTTTTTTTTATGAAAAGATGTAGTTTTAGCTTTTTTTATAGCTCTGCCATAACTGTCACAGTACAAAGTCTGACATTGCATCAGTTTAAATGTAAGTAGGACTGTATTGTGAAATACAAGTGTATTTTTGTTTTTTTGCAACATACTTTAAATTATGTCAATGAAACTAAACTTCTCTTTCATTATTCACTAAGCTGAGCCTGAAGGTATGAAAAAAAGTTGCAAATGAAAAAAAAAAAAAAATCTATGGTCCTTCCTTCAAATGATTTAACAAGGCCAAACGAGAAATTAATTTGTAAAAGGATTTTTTTATAGTATTTAACTTCCCAAATGTTAATTGTTTAGATTCACCCTAAACGGCTCCAAGTATGCATTTATGATAATATATATATATATATATATATATATATATATATATTAGAAATGATTATGTTATTAAACAAATACTATGTTTTTTCCCTAATCAGCCAATTTGCTTTAATTTAAAGTCATATCAATCATGTTTAGAGCTCTTTAGTCCACTGAAGGCTGTGCATAGATCATGGTCGCTGTAAAAGGCCAGCCCCATGAACCCATGGGAGATTGAGGTGCTGACAGATGCTGGTGACTGCTAACATGTGTGTTTTGAGTCACGTCCAACATCTACAATATCTCTCCCACCCTTCCCTGAGAACACACACACACACACACATTCTCATGGACACACTAAGTCCACATTGTTCAATCTTATCAAGGTTGAAGGGAAAGCAAGACAGCGGTGTTAAAGGAAAGGCTACTGATTAATCTGACTAGGTCAAGTTGTTTCCTAATGAGCATTTGAACATGGGAAACACTTCCACAAAAGAACTTTGAATGTTGAACAGACAATAGACTAAACATTCACCGTGTTGCATTTTCATGCTATAGAAAGCTGTGACAACACTGCAAATAAAACATGATGCAGTACACTTAATCTAAAGATATTTTTTGTTAATTTATATATAAATGTATATGTAAATTTGAGTTCTGCACATTTTGATGAATCTGACCTTATGCAAAGTTAATTTCAGTGTAAACTGAAAAAAGTTGTATCATATCGTAATTCAGAAATATGTATAATATTCAAAATAAAGGTTGTTTATTGGCATCGATGGTTCCAAAAGGAAACTTTCCATTGCATTGAAAAGGTTCTTTATATCACAAAAAGGTTACTTTTAAAAAGTATTATTTTAAGAACTGTTTACTGCAAGATTTTTTGAGGAACCTTTTCTTAATAGTGGTAGACACACTAGATAAGTGTACATAGCAACAAATAGCTTCTTGTTTACAGTGCATATAGTGATAGATGATTTTCACACACAGTATAAACATAAGTGATATGATATTCTTTTTTCATGCTAATCGTGTGTGTGAAGCACATTCTGCTAATAATCCCATTATTCCATGGCATGTAATAAGTAGATGGAGACATTTGAGTTTTATATATTTACTATATTAGAATTTTTTTTTTACCATGGATTTTAAGCTTTCCTTGAATGCTGGCGTGGCACTAGGGAGTTATTTAAGCCATTAGCAGTATAACACTAATATTGATATAGTTAAGCTGCAAATGATTCTACCGCTGCTAACAACGACCAGGGAATGTTTGATAGGACATCTGTTCTGGATCTCCATCTGCAGCCTTACCTTAGTCTAGGGAAATTTTGAAATTATTTCAAGATTCCATGTTGTGCTGCAGAAACAAAAAAAACTGATACCCCCCCCCCCCCCCCCCCCCGTCAACAAACTCCAAACTACTCCAAGCACGGTGCCAATAAGGTTCTATACATTTCTAAAGTTCAGCTTGTTCACTGACCACATTAAAGGTCAAATCATTTCTCGCTTATTTATGTCATCATACAAGAATCAGCAGCTGTTTTTTATATCCACTGACCCTTGTGTTTCTCTATAACTGCCCTGTGCGGGAAAAGAACAACGTCAAAATACTAGTGACCCTGAAGTTTCATTGACTGTATTGAAGGAGTTCATGTGTGCTGATTGCATTTTCTTGTGTGCGTGTGTGTGTGTGTGTGTGTGTGTGTGTGTGTGTGTGTGTGTGTACAGTATATATATTTATTTTTATATATATACTGTATATATAAAAGGGGGGTATCAGTTGTTGTATATATATATATACACACACACATATATACATATATACACACATATATACATACACATATACAGTATACACATTTTATTTTATATTTTATTTAATTCACATTTATTTATTTATTTGTAATAATATTTTATTTATTGTTCTCAGAGAATGAGTTTGGTTATTCCAGTGATTTAATTTTAATGTTATACCATACAATGGCATTTTAGATAACTTTTTGCTTTCAAATTTGTTGCAATATTTTATAAACTTGTAAGCACAGTATTCTGTATGTCACTGTATCGCCATACTTACAATCAAGATTTGTTTTCCCTTGACGGTTTATTCGGGAGATACATATCACAACACAAATTAAAATGAAGTTAAGATTAATCGGAGTACAAATGTAAATGAAGGCCTAGAGTTGTTTTATCTTAATTGTACTGCTTTTGTAATGTTTATATATTCCAACCAGTTCAGCAGAAATCTTTTTTTAGGTTAAAAAATGTATTCTCTGGCAAAGCTTCAGGAGATTGTATCTTCAGGGAATCTGCGGTAGGTCTTCAAATGAAAAAGAAAAAAGAAAGAAAAAAAATGTAAATGTAAAAGCATGTAAAACATGACAATTATGTATTTATTTACTCACATCTCGTCCAAACTCCGAACTGAAGTTCTTTTTTCTGTGAACCTGCCAATAATTCTTATTAAAATATAGCTAAATTTTGCTAAAATATTTTTTATTGGACATTAAATGTGCCATATGTAGAAAATTGTATTTTTATTAAATGTTACTATAGTAATCAAATAGTCTAATTTAATTAGTCTGTGCTTTTGTTTTTATTTATTTTTATTTTTAGTGTAGTGAACATAACTTCTGCTTTTAGAAAGCATTATTTTTGTTTTTAGACTGTAATGTTTGTTGCATTGTCAGAATGTAATGTGATTTTAACCCTTTTTTGCACATGATGTATAGCATATATGGTTAAATTCAATTCACTGTATTTGTTTTCATTGCCTTCAATATGAACCTTGTTAGTAGGACAACATTGGGCAGGATGTGAAATTAAAAAAAAAAAAATCAAATAAATACAATAGAAAAAAGTAGAAAATACCAAGATATATCGCCATTCAGCCAAAGAAATAATGTCATATCGCCATATCACCCACACCCAGACCACAAATTAAGACATTTGAAACTTTTTCAGGAAGCCTTTACCATACGCTCAAAAAACAACAAAAACACCATAACAGTATCATAAAACTAGTCCAAATGACTATTCCAAATCTTCTAAAAGCACTTTACTTTGTGCGAGGAACACACCAAACTTGACCTCATGATTCACTGATAATCTTTCCATCTGCTGAAGCCCTGTAATCATTCAGATGAAAAACATTGTGGGTGCTAAAAATTTCAGTTTGGATTGTCTTTAGAGGGAGTAAATTATGACAAAATTAAAATTTTGGTGCGAATTTACCTGAAACATTAAGCCTTTGCAGGATAAAAGCACATTCTATATGGTGTGGTAAAATACTGTATTTGCTCAGCACTGTCCAGCTCTACAATAATTGCTGAATTGATTGGATCACTACGGGAGTCCAGAAGACAGGGAGAACTCAAACCAGGCGGCTTTAACCCAATCCCACATCCATTCCAGAGTCCCACATAGAAAAGAAAGGGTGTCCATTTTCATTATAAATCTCAGCTAATTGAGCACTTGCTGAAATATAACCAAGTGTGTTTCCATTAATAAAGCAATTAAGAGTAAGACAAACTGAGCTCTGCATGAAAAATTATATTGATTAACACAATATATCAGATAAGTTCATGTTGGTGCCTCTTCTGTTCAGTTCAGCCCACTCATCAGGTCAGGGACTGGGACGGTCATGGCAGAAGCTTCATTTTGTGCTCCGTACCACATTTTTATGTTGATTTTGATGTTTGTTTTGGACCGTTGTCCTGATGGAAGATCCAGCCACGGCCCATTATAAGATTTCTAGCAGAAGCCGTAAGGTTTTGATTTTTTTTTTTATCTGTTGGTATTTGCTAGAATCCATGATGAATAAGATGTCCAGGACCTCCAGAAATTTTCAATTCTTTAGCTATTTTCTTACAGCCACTTTCTATTTTGTGATGCTCAACAATTTTTTGATGCACATCAGAACTATATTTTTTGGTTTTACTCATTGTGATGAATGATTAAGGGAATTTGGCCTTTGTGTTTCCTCATGTTTAAACTCCTGTGAAACAAGAAGTCAATTTCATGTTCTTAGTCACCCTGGTGTGCTAAATAAAGGTAAATATTAGTGGGAATATACTTCAGAGATATTTTATTTGTTAAAAATTCTAGAGGTGCCAATAATTGTGGCCAACGTGTTTTGGAGAAAAACATTTATTTCATAATGTGATATCCCCCCCCCACACACAATTTCAATTAATTTACTTCAATGAAAGTTTAGATTTTTTCTTTTTTTTTTAAATGAAAGATCAAAAGGATAAGCAATGCAGATTTATTTTTTAGAGCCATTTTTGATCATATTTACCAGGGGTGCCAATAATTCTGACCACAACTGTATATGTCCTTGCTATCTTGCCAAGTACATGTAGGGCTTCCCGGACATCCTTATTTAACATGGGAGTATCAAGGGATGATATCCAACCAGCTGTTTATGCTAATCTATTGCTTTGTGATAACAAAACCGGGAAGACAAATGACTAAAACAAACAATATGATCAGAGAGCAACACAAACAATCACTTCTCTGACTCCATTTTAAGATCAAGTGAAAATACCATTTGATAAAGACTTGAGAAGCAATATTTGTTAACCTGAAGTGACACAAAACGGTGCTCTTTATGTCATTTCTGACTGCTCAGCAGAGGAAAAAATAAATGCATTCCCGTTCTTGTACTGTGCACTGTAAAAATTGCTGTGGTTGCTTTTAATTTTATAAAAATTGAAAACTGCTTCTGGCAGAACATGGCGCTTGAAACACCAAGGTCTTGGATTCAATTCCCAAAGAACACAAATCCTCATAAAATACCCTGAATGTCTTTTTGGATAAAAGTATCTGCCAAATAAAAGTAACTTAAAGCACTCAAAGGCACATAAATAACAGCAAAAAGATGAACAAGCATAACTCATAAATATGTGATGAGTAATGCAGGAATTTGTGCTTATCCCTATAATTTTGAAGTGATTCGTGACCCGAAACGTGCATGTACTCTCTTTTTAAATATAACATATGGATATATGATCATGGTAAGATCATTCTTACTTTTCACATAAAAGAAAATTCTGCTCATTTTGATTATTTTTAACACTTATTTCTGATAGCAGCTATTGGCTCAAGCATTTGCTGAAATAGAGGTTATTATAAATATAGTATATAGCCTAATATTTTACCATAAACTGATTAAATATTTTATAAATGATTTAATATTTAATATATTTTCCCATTATCATAAAATACCATTAAAAAGCCATTAAAAATGTAATGTAATTTTTAACGAAATACTGATGTGTTTTTTTATACAGGTTTTAACCATTTTGATATTCTTCTAAATTGAACAAATTATCTCATAATTAGAGGCAGATTTTATCTGCTCAAAAGACCTAGCCATGAACCATATAGACTACATTAGTGCACAAATCATCAGGTGAACTTTGACCTTGTTAGCAGCAATGAAACTTTACTTGCTTAAAAGTGCAGTTGATGAACAGTAGCTATATAGAGGACATACCTTCGTTGATTTGTACATTCACATCTCCATTCACTGATGTACAAAGTGACCGTGAAATTCTCAACATCATTCTCCGCACTTAAGAAGTCTGGACGGTAATGTTGGTATTTCTTGGCAGCTGTTTTCACTGGCCTGCTGCACAGAAAGCAGGTGAAACAACACGCCATTAATCCACCACAATGGAATTCCTCTGTATTTGACAGCCAATGATTTCCTGAAAAACATCTGTGCCATAAAAAACAATGTTTAATATGCAACTGCAGTGCACATGTTTTAATAATAATAATTATAAAAAAGCCGTATGATCTATAAGTGGAGTAACGCTATAAAATCTTTAATTCTGGCCAAACCTTTTTATCAGGCTGTTTCATAATAATAATAATTTCCACTCGATTCTATTATGCAGCAGCTGGAAACTTGGAAGGACAAGCCGAGCTTTGGATCTGATTTCCAAACAAACCCATAAGGCCCTATTCATCATACGTCTAGAACACCAGAGTATTTCCTGTGATGTTCAGCTGTAGGTGTGTTGAGGAGTAGATTTTTCTGTTAAACCAGGCCAAACCAGTTTCTGCAGCTCTTCAGACAGTCCTGCTCAATCCAGATCTCTCATTATTCAATATTTTACCTTCTCTGCTCCCTGGAATAAGACATCAACACATAATCAATCTGCCCAGATGGATCTGCCCGCGACAACAGAACAGGCCAGATGTTGAAAGCACAAAAACAATGAAGCAGAGCTTGTCAAAAAAAGATATACTTATCTGAATTCCTGTATTTTGAAACATTTTTTGCCTCTAATGTCAACCAAAAATGGCAAAAAGGACAAATTTCAAACAGTTTCCCAAACACTTCTCCATCTGCTATTAGTCTGAGAAAAAGTCCCGCCACTAAACGCAAACATCGGTTGAGCTTATAAAACAACAAAACAATGATTTGAAAGTGACACAGAGATCTGTATCATTCGATATTTGAGTAAGTTGAAACCCAAAACTTACGTTTAAAAGTGTAATTCATCGATTTCTCTCTAAAAATCACCGGCGCGCAATGAATTCTGGGGTAGGCAAGGCCGCGAAGGATCCATCTGTTGCATCCTTCATTTCACGGGATACGAAGGACACATTAGAAGGAGCCTTTGAATTGGGAAAGCCTTCGTCAAGCCGTGGTGATGCAAACGGCCTTGGAAGGATGCAGCCTCTGAATTGGGAATTCCCATAACCCATTGCCTGGACTTATGTTTGATTACTTACACCTGTGTCTCATTATCTTGTTAATGCCGGCCTATTTAAGCCCTGTGTTTTCACTCATTCTTTGTGAAGTGAAGTGTCACACTGCAATTCTAAATGTGCTAACCATGTTTTAGTTTTGACTTTGTTTTGGTTTTGACTGGTTTCCTGGATTTCCCTGTTTCTCTGCCCTGTTCTCTTTTTGGATTATCTGCCCTGTGTTTTGACCTATTGCCTGTTTTATGCCCTAATAAAGCTGCATTTGAATCTTCAACCATGTCAGAGCAGTTTGTGAGACACTGCTGTGTGGAAAATTGTGAATATAGCTATATATGTTAAGCTAGTATATGTGTGTAGAGGCCTGTGAAAGAGTGGAATGTGCTCACATATGAAGAGTTAAGAAAAAACTGTCAGGGTCTGGGGTTGAGGAGATGAGGTGAGGACTCAAGTGCAGGAAACAAGGGCTTCTTTAATAAAAAACAAGAACAAATCAAACAAAAAATACCGCACGCTCACACGACAAGACAGTGCACTCACAACAGAATATAAACACACGGAGCATGAATGTCCGAATTCCATCACAGAACCCGAAACCAAACTAGACCGACGTGCCGGGATCCAAACACCACGCCCCGCACATGAAACAATGCACACAGACAAGAGAGCGCACACAAAGACATGACAAAACAGGAGTGTCAGAGCTCTGTCACAAAATCAAGAAATTAACTAGACAGAAGTGACAGAACCCTGACAAAAACATATGATGATCTTGTTGCTTTATAACATAGGTTTGGGATGTACAGTAAAGTGGCATTTAGTGACTCTGCCTTCGATTGAAGTATATGGAAAACTGTAGCCTATATTATGTAGGCTATAAAATTTGCATTGCAGACCAACTCGGCTTTATATATCTCTGATAACAAAGTCTTTTCTTCTGCCATCAAAACCCAAGTCTTCGAGAGTGATTTCGAAGCCCCGACAAAAGACGTTTTTAATTGCTGCTGCATCTTCTATTTTTATCCTTCAGTGTTATCTAGGAATGTGATTTATGTTGCACCACTTACATTAGTGCTTGTCCTGAATATGCAGCACTCCAGTTCAAAAGCACACACACTTTCTGGTCTGTTCAGATCGAGTGCTGCTGATCCCCCTGCCTGCTTGTTTGCCAAACACAACAAATGCATTCAGTGTTAAGCCGGACAGGAATGAGCGTTTGTTATTTCTGTGAAACTATCTCCCACCCAGCTAAATTCAGTCTTTAGTGACTGCATACTAGTACAGGACATCTCCCTAAACAAACCCAGTGGGATTCTCAACCTCTTTTTGAAAGATAACACCCTGCTTTTTCTTCTAAACAATGATTTTAGTATAACTGTACATTTACAACCTCACATTTACAGTATCAGATCATACACAATTCCTTTTCCCAAACCTCTGCCAAGACAAACCTGGCAGCCTCACATTTACAGTATCAGATCATCCACAATTCCTTTTCCCAAGCCTCTGCCAAGACAATGGCAACATACTTGACCTCAAGATCCTGATCTCACTGTGACTCCCGCTATTGTGTCTGACCTCTCTTCCTCCACCCATGTTTGACTGTTCAGTTGAGTATTTGATGCCTAATCAAAATAAAGCATTAGAGCCCGTGCATTAAAGGGGTCATGATGCTATTTTAAAGTTCATTATTTTGTTTATTGAGTGATATAGAATAAGTTAACATGCTTTAATGCTCACAAAACACATTATGCTTCACATACTGCACATTACTGAAGTACCTCTATTCCCAGTCTGTTGGAAATGTGCCAATTTCTACAAACCCCTCCTTCTGAAAAGCCCAGAGTGATCTGATGAGAACATGAAGCAGGCTAAAATCACTGGAAACCTAAAAATACATCTTTAGTGAGAAAATGACGTGGCTTAAAATGAAACATTATGATCAAAAGAACTGAAATGAGATTGATTTCCAATGCAGAGTGAATCAGATCTCTTAGATAACAGACAAACTGTCTGATTAACTGAAATACCCTTTGTTTTCTGTTGCGATTTCAGTGCAATTGTTCTTCTAACACACACACACACACCCATAGACATAATGGGTTTTATACTGTACTAACTGTATATTTTATGCCCTTACACGAACCCTACCCCTAAACCTACCCATCACACAAAACTTTCTGCATTTTTACATTTAAAAAAAAAACTTGAATTACTCTATTTTTATACCAGATTTACAAACGAGGACGTCCCTAAAGGGAGGTTTTTGGACATTTTGTCAGGTTTTGGTCACTTCTGGAAACAAATTTGTCCCCAAAATATGCATGCACGCACGCGCGCGCGCACACACACACACACACACACACACACACACACACACACAGCTGGCAACATATCAGCCCGGATGACTGCATTTTGCACTGATTACACTGTATTTCACCAGAAGCCATAAAGAAGGTCTGTTTCACACAAAAGTAAGATTCACTTACTCAGAGTTTGAGTGCAGGGAACATACAAACATAATCAAGCCCACTCATTTCAAGAGCTGCAGACACTTCCTGTACAGCCAAATATAGCGATTATCAATTTGTGTTGTAGAGCTACTCAAAGCCTTGAGATGTCTGAGAGGTAATGTCAAGGGTACGCACCAACATGACTCTCCCTACTGTGCTGTTTGAACTCAATGTTCCTCTAATGCTCCAGAGAAATGAATTGAGCAAAGAGACTTCCTTAAATTTAACCTGTCTCCCACAAAAACCATATATTTGGCAGAGAGACTCAGTTCTTAAGCAACGCTGGGGGATTTATGTCTTTGCTCTTCTCCTTTGGGTCCGGGAAGAAGATGCGTCATTTCAGTCTGTCGGGGGGGGGGGGGGGGGGGGGGGGGGGGGTTCAGTAAAAACAGAGAAGAAACACTGTTATTATTATTATTATTTGTTTATATTTTGGTAGAGGTCAATATGAAAGAATCATATGACAGAAACAAAGTGACACATAATAGTTCTAGTTCTTAATCTTTCTCTAGTTATTCTTGTGAATTATACAGTTTTTCTTTTTATTATTTCCATTAGTGACACCCATCAAAAATGCAAAAAAAATAAAAAAATAAAAAACAGTGTGATTTTTGGGTGTTTTGTTAGGGTGTTGCTAGGTGGTTGCTATGCTGTTGTTTTGACTGGTTAAGCTTGATGAACTTTGACCTATGAATCTGCATAGCCAAAAGGGATAGAGCTGTTCAGGTTGTAGTACAAATACCTGGAAGAGTACAAGCATTTTCAAGCCATGAGTTTCCTTTGGAATTTCCTGGATTTTTTTTTATAGATTTTTTTAGATGTTCAAATTATGAGTGAAATATTTGTTTTGGTTAACATGACCTGCAGATACTTGGATGTCTTGTTTTACAACATAAATTACACTCAATATATCTCAAATCTGAATTTTCAAGATGCCATGTTAAAAAAAAATGCTGTAGCCTACTTATATAGCTTATGTTTTTTATTGTTTTTTTTTTTTTTTTTTACAAATTGTGCAAGTATCTTCAGCTAATGTTTACTTCAGGCCTTATTTTACTTATAATTTGAAAAAGCCCATTACAAAAACCCATTTGAATCTCCGAGGGATGCCATGGCAAATTAACCTTTGCAGGTTTGTGTACAAATTCTCATCAAGGCAGCACAGCTCTATAGAGGATCTAAATGTCACAGACTGACCTCTTGGCTCAAAAGAACATACAAATGTAAGGCTGCATGAAAACAATTGTTAAAGGTAGGAAATGGGCAATTGTTACAAAAAAAATACTTTTTGTTATTCTGGTTGAAACTCTCTTCGCATCTTGATAGCAATCAAAAATAAAAGTAGTCTAAATATTAAAACATGTACATATATCTTCTGTGGAAGTCTCAGGACCAAAAAAATGGTCGTCCAATCATTGAATTCGGTCCGAATGCAATGATACGATGTCCTGCCTGTCGACATATGTATTTCCATGCCTCCGCGAACCTGCTTGCACAGACATCACACAACATCAACATGTTTCATGAGATATGCAGAGTTGTAGACAGACGTCAGTCACCGAGCACCACAAACAAACAGCAGTCATCTTTTACAGTTCCTCATGAACCAAAAACAATGAGATTATGCTGCATTCACACCATGTTGTAACCATAATTGCCGTGATGTTCTACTCGGAGCTGTTCACGCTGTTCCTCAGACTCTGATTTATGCGTTTCTATGGCAACACTATCAATGGCGAACTAGAGCTCTGTAAGTTGTTTATGTTCATTATTATTGTAATGTTATGTGCTTTGAGGCATGAGGCAATTTCACGCTGCTTCTTGTGACGCTTTGCAGAATCTGCTGTGTGTGTTCATGTGTTTTGAAGGAAGCATGTCTGGAGACGCTCTGAAGGGAGGGTGGGATCTAATCATTTCAAAGCTAGCTTGCTATTGCTAGCCTCTCCGAAACTGCCTACCCTACACTGTAAAAATAAAAGGTGCCTGGAGGAACCTTTTGGGGTTCTTCACTTTGCCACACCGGCGGAACCGTCTGTAGATCCTCTAGGCACCCTTTAAAAAGGGGCGGTTCTCTGAGGAACCACACAAGTTTCCTGAGGAACTCTTATATTAGGCACTGTGTGGAACCACTTTGGGTGCCTCCAGGAACCAAATTTTTTTTTTTTTAAATATTTAATTTCATGTTGTTACTATGGTTACCTTTGACTTCTATTATAATAAACAAATTGAACCAAATACAAAATAAGAATTGTTTATTACATATTTGATATTCATTTTTATACATACACTTCCATGCACATGGGAAAAAAAGCTAACTATAGATTAATATCAATGAATACACAAAAAATAGTATAATACATAAGCAACATGAATAATCAACCATGTATATACAATAGATAAACAAGAAAAGACATCTCAACAAAATGCATGAAAACACATATGTTCCACAAAATAAATCAATGTAAAAAAATTACATTTTGACTAATTAAAAATGTCCATCTTTACTTAACTTTAAAACATTTGTGTTTCAGACCGATGATTAGTCTTACATCACTGTTTCCAAGTCCAAAAGCTCTATCAGATGCCAAGTGCTAATATGCACTCATTGTGCTGTAATATTCCTGAAAATTATGATCCTAACCTTTATCTCTATACCGAAATCTCAGATGGTTAGATATTCAGCTATTTTGAATCATAAAATGTTGAAGTCTGGGATGCCATTAGACTGGAGACTGTAATGTACACTATGGCTTTTGAAAAGCTTAAATTTGTGACTTGAATCAACAGTGTTCATAAATGGTTGTTGGGTATTCTCATGAAACAAGATAGAGGAAGTAGAGGCTTCGACCCGGAAACAGTATTAAGGTGCAGTAAAATTATCTGTTGTTCTGTGAATGTTCACTGGTGAATTCCAGTCATTTCAACAAGAATCCACACGATCAGCAATTTCGTTTGTGGTCAAAAATGTCACTATGGGACCAAGTTGGTGTGAGGTACTTAAAGAGTTAGAAAAGTGAAAAGGTACAGCATCGTTTTCCGTTTGTTTTTCCTCTTTTCTGGTGGATAGTCGGTCCAGGCACTTCAATGATTTTCAGGTCTACAGGAGGATTTTTATTCTTGTTCAAACTTGTATTTCAGCTTACCGAGATCCCTGCAAAGTACAAAATTTACTGTAAGTAATGTTATTAAAGTGATAGTTGTGAAATTTAAATAATTTCCTCAGCCTTGTGACGTTCCAAACCTGTTTGACTTTCTGTCTGTGGAACCCAAAAGCAGATCTCAGGCATAATGCAGCCCCAGTCACCGTTCGCTTTCACTGCATGAAACACAAGCAGAACAAAATTGTGTAAATCATTCATGAAACCATTCTTATACTCTTGTCTAGTTCAATTCAATGCAACAATTTATGTAAAAATGGTTAAGCTCCAAAAATGTCCCAGAAAAGATCCTAAAAATAATCAATGAGTTCACAACTCATGTTTTATGGGTTGTGTTGCAAGTCTTCTGAAGCCATATAATAGCTTTTTCCTTTTTTCTTTTTTTTTTTGTCGAAAAAGACTAAACTTGAAGTTATAATTCAGAGTTAAAATGTCTTATATTCAAATGCAAATGATAAAGATATAAGAAAAAATGCATAGCATTATTTGTGAACCAAACCTGTGATATTATTTTTCTGAGTAACATGAATGAGATTTGAGAGCATGAGGGAAGATTTTCAGAGAATAACTGATTAAAAAACACAAGTACACAGTCAAACAATACAATTTCACACGGAGAAAGTTCATAGTAAAAAAGTACTTGCATGTGGTGCAGGTAACTTACTGTAATTCAATGTTGCCACTGAAATGTTCAGATTATTTTAGAAATGTAATGGTTGTTCTGGGGAAACAAAAGAACAAAGCTGATTATTCACAACATAATATTTATTGAGCAGTAAATGGCTTTAAAATGGTATTTGAGAGAATGAGGGCACCTGTAGTAAGTAAAGTTAGACTATACAAAAACAGACCAAACTAACATATATTAACCTGCTTTTGTTATTCATAACAAACGCCAATGACAGCAAGAATCAGCTAAATTATAGGCTATATCAGCAATTTGAAGACACAGTTGTACAGAATATGTTGAATTGAATGACTAAATCAATCTAAGACAATAAGTCAATCATTTCCATTTGTTCATTAGATCAATGTACACTGTTAAAAATTACCTGTAAATTTTACAGTAAAATACTGGCAGCAGGGTTGCCAGCCAATTACTGTATTTTTTACAGTAGCGTTTCTGTAATTTAATTTACAGAATTTTACTGTATTCTCTGATTACAGTAAAATTCTGTAAATTAAATTACAGAAACGCTACTGTAAAAAATACAGTAATTGGCTGGCAACCCTGCTGCCAGTATTTTACTGTAAAATTTACAGGTAATTTTTAACAGTCTGTAAAATGGAGTATACAATATATTTTCCTGATTTTTGAGTATTAATGACTGGCAGCTGAATTTTAAATGTAAATTATTTATCAACTACATAAGCTTTAAACAATTGTTTTTAAATACATAAAGTGTTGTATAATGCACAACTTAATTCCCCTATTACTTCACAAAACAAAAAAATAATTCAACATACTTATCTTGAAAAACAGGTAAAAATTTATAACTTTAAAATCTGCATGAAAAAAAGTCATAAACAGTGTATTTTGTATTATTTTGATTTCATTTTTATTTACAAAATTGTATTTTTTTTTTAAATGGAAATGAAATTAAATATTTTTAAATTACTTGAAACAAATTAGCCGTCATGGCCCTTCACACAAAGAAGAAATACGCAAACAACATACATTTAAAACCACAAGTTGACCAACATGATCATAATAATAAAACAAAAAGAGACCGGTGAATTCTCACCAATTCATTACCAGACAAACATGTCCAAACAACAAGGCCCCAAGTCAGTCCAACAAACTTCTGATCAAAAATGGAGAACAATTCAGCTCCAGAATGCTGTTCCATCACAGGATGCAAAGAGTGGCTAGAAACATTGAAAAGAAAAAAGAGGACAATATATATTAGATATATTACAAAACATAATGATACAGTCAAAGACAGATACAGGGATGACAGATACAGTTAAGCCCCTTTCACACAGAGATTCCGGAAATTTGATCCAGGTTCATTTGATTTGGTTCATTTACACTGCCAGTGATTTTCCGGAATCAGAGAGTGCATTCACACACAACACGTAAAGACACGTGACATCGATGTGACTTGTAATGTCTCAGCAGCGTCTTAAGTTTGCTTATGAGCTGCGATCTCTCTCTCTCTCAAGAAACCACGCTTGTGCATTTTTTTCTCTGATTCAATCATAAACTTGCGCATTACGTACCGTTTCACAGCTGGCGAACAATCCCGGCTTCAGCGTCATCACTACAACACGGCATTATTACGGCTTTTGTTCACATAGCGCACGTTCCGGGACTGAACACGGCAATGTTACTAGGTCCCCAACCCGGCATCGATCCCGGCATCAGTCCCAGGTCGTGTTTGCGTTCACACAGAAGGCATTCTGGCAATTTCCCGGGAACATCGCGCTGTGTGAAAAGGGCTTTAGAGACAGATAGAGAATATTAAAAGGTTACAATTAAAGGGAAAATAGATCTGTGTGTGTGTGTACTACTTACATTTCAGAAATTCCACTGTTAATCCATCACTTTGCTGGGCAGAGTGGCAACATGTGGGTTCACTGCAACCTGTTTCTTCTGTACCACTTGCCCTGTTGTTTTAGATGGCTATTTTTCTCTTGATTTCTTTGTTCCTCTTTCCGGATTAATACATACAAAGCGCCTAAAGGGTCAGGAAACAGACAATATGTAATTAAGATTGGTTTTAAGTTTTTGAGGCTTGTAATCATGTTTTTAAAATTGGACCATATATTAGAGCAGTGTTTCTCAACTCCAGTCATGAGGACCTCCCAGGAAGGAAGTTTTATATGTCCACTAATTAAAACACCTGATTTAACTCATTAGCTTGCTAGTGTTAAAGATGGAGACATCTAAATCATTCGCCCTAAAAATTCTCTCTTCTCGAGTTGAGAAACATTGTGTTAAAGGGATAGTTCGGCCAAAATTGATATTAAACCCATGATTTACTCACCCTCAAGCCGTTCGAGATGCATATGTCAATCATTTTTCAGACTAACACATTTTCAGTTATTTTAGAAAATGTCTAAGATCTTTCAGTGGTTATAATGTCAAGTTATGGGATCCACCTCCTTCAAGTCCCAAAAATGTGCATGCATCCTTCACAAAAGTAACCCATCCGGCTCCAGGGGGATAAACGAAGGCCTTCTGAGGGTAATCCGTGCGGTTTTGTCGTAAAAATATACATATTTAAAACTTTATAAATGAAAATAACTGGCTTGAAGGAGTGGACCCCATAACTTCACATTATAACCACTGAAAGATCTAAGACATTTTCTAAAATAACTGAAAATGTGTTCGTCTGAAAAATGATTGACATATGCATCTCGAACGGCTTGAGGGTGAGTAAATCATGGGTTTAATATAATTTTTGGCCGAACTATCCCTTTAAAGGCCTCAACAGAAAAGGCAAGTTCTGATATTGAATAAATGTGTAAAATGCAGGTACTGAGGTTGTTAAGAATTCAGTCATTACCTTTGAATGAACTCCAAGGTACTGCCTCCTCCTGATTGAATATGTAATATGCTGTGAACAGTATGGGAAGGCCAGACAGGAAGCTGTGCTGAAAGCCCTCCTCACACACACAACTTGGCCTTCCAGTGCCCACTTGTCTGTGTCTCCTAAAACAATACAACATGTGACAATAGTTATTTTTAACTATACCATTTTTATTTTTCGTTTTTTTACATTTAAACTATAATTTAGTATTCAGAGTGCAGGAACTCTTTCTTTTAAATAAAGTTAAAAACGGCATTACAAACAAACAATAAGCAAATTTCACACACAGAGTAGGCTACAGCTAAAAAAACACATTTCGTACTGAAATGTAAGCCAACTATGGATTTTTACACCGGCATATTAAACGTGCAACAAACCTGGTAACTTATTACAGCATCATTTATAATTTATATGACACGCATCCTCCGTGAGTCTGACGCAAGGCTTTAGCAACGGCGTTTTCATTTCGGCGCCCATTTTAACAGATGACTTGATTTTGATTTGATTTAACGTTACACCATAAAATAATCACGACGAAGTGTGCTAATCAACACGAAGCTCGTGTGAATACCGACAGTTGTCATTAAAGCATGTAATTACAGGAGCCCATAGATTTTCTGCCCATAGCCGCTGTAGCGCCGGGGTGAGATGTGTAAAATACTACCGCGTCCGCGCTGCTGAAGCCCGGCGCAAGTCTCCTTCGCGCCCCGCGGTCGGAGGATGTGTGATCCGGGGTTACCAATATGAACCGCGAATATAACATTACCTTCATAGTCTACGAGTTACCAAACATTGAAAATAAGAAACTGAAATAATAAGTCACTTACCACAGAGTTGTGAAGCACTCCTCTTGCGCTACCCGAAAGTCGACGACACGACCGTTGAAGATCACAAATGCCTCAGAAGATTTGAAATTTACAGCAATATTCTGTATTTTGAATTAAACCGCCTAGCGACCCCAGAATGCATTGCAGTTTACAGCAATATGCTGTATTATTAGAAAACAGCCAGCTGCTGTAAAATAATGCTGTAATTTTTACAGCAATTCATTACAGTGTAGTTAGTATTGCGGCTAAAACCTTCATACCAGATACTGTGCAATAAACGAGTGGTAAACACTGTAAAAACGTAGTAATGAATAATAAATTTAGTTTATATATGTGTTTGAATATATAGTGAGTAGACTGTGTATTTATATTTATTTGGCGAGTTTACAAACCTTGTAACGGAGAGCCGAACAAACGGCGGAAGCTTTGATGAGGGGAGCCGTTACTTTCCTGATGACGATCTGCTGAGCTTTGTTGCGCGCAAGCAGGGATCACTGAAGCAACGACAGCAGAGGAATAGCAGCAGTTTCGTGACAGAATAAAACTTTTCTCCTCCTGGTTTTTCTTCTTCATATTATTAATATTATTATTAGTGTTGTTGTTTAAGGTTTAAATTAATCAATAAAATAGGCCTATACTAAATAAATGTAAGCTACCCAAGTGAAAAGACGTACAGGCTACTGTTAAATGTATTCAAAATGTATATTTGAATTGTAGGCCTACTAAAAACACACTCAAGTACATTTTTAATACATTTAATAGTACGTCTTTTTCACCTGGGTATGTAGGCCTATACTGAATCAAACTTAAGTAGCCTATAATAATAATAATAATAGGATAATAATAATCTTATTCTGGCCTCACTGAACCATTGGGTTCCTCCAGATGCTGGCTTTGACATAAGAGATCCTCCAGGAACCACTTAAATGTTAAAAGATCTTCCAATAACCCTTTTATCACATTTAAGTTCCTCTATTTTCCCCCAAAGCACTTCGAGGTCTCATGGTAATGAAAAGGTGACTCCAGAACCTCTGAACTAAATACAAAGTGCTTAAAGGATCCCATAAGTTCCAGCAAGAACCTCAAAGATTGCCAATGCTCCTCCAGTAACCCTACTATAGGAGAAAGAGCTTTGAGGCACCTAAATTACATTTTGAAGTTCCTTGAGTATCCGACAGGATATCTGAGGCTCCTTTAGTTTTTACAGTGTACCTTTAATATATAGTGTAATTTTGAGTCAAGAAAATTTCCATTTGTTCCAAGAATATTTTCACGTAAAAAATGCTTTTCTTCATAAGAAAAGATATTTATAGAAAGAAATATAGGAAAATAAGATTTTAATAGTGATTAAGAAAAGACAAAAACGAAAAATACAGATTTAAAGGGAAAAAAGACAGAAAAAGCAAACTTATTTACAGAAAATGAGAAAAACACTGACTAAAAAGATGTATAAATAAAATATAAAAAAGACAATAATATAAAATACTGAGTAAATGTGATTGTTCATCTGCGTCAAGCAAAACCAGCGAGTGACAGTTTGTATTTGTCCAGACTGTGTGTTTTTTGTTTTGTTTTGTTTTTTACTTCTGTCTGTGTGAAAAATGTTTATTGTTGATGAACTCCACATCCAGATACCTTTGAGTCACAGACACCTTCACACTTTCCATAATTCCTCCTACGAAACATTCCAAAGTTCTGAGTTCCCGAATTAGCCACAATCAATCGAAAGCTCTTCTCATCCCAGTGCGTATAACAGCTGGTTGTTGTTTGTCACACCAGTTCCTTCTGCATATCCTCAGACGTCGGCATTACATGAAGTGCAGAGGTCATTATATCAAATGAATATCTGTTCCTCATCAAATATTGAATTAGTCACCTAGATTACTGTTCTAGATTAACCAGCATGTTTGAACTGGAAGCCAGTGAAATGTGAATGTAATTTCATTCAACAGAAATCAGAAGTCAGTTCAACATATACTACCATTATCTTTTAAGAATATATATATATATATATATATAAACACTTCACAATAAGGTTCATTAGTTAACATTTGTTAACTACCTTATTTAACATGAACTAAGAATGAACTTCAGCATTTATTAATCTTAGTTAATATTAATTTCAACATTTACTAATACGTTATTAACATCAAAGTTTGTATTTCTTAACATTAGTTAATGCACTGTGAACTAACATGAACAAACAATGAACAGCTGGATTGTTATTAACTAACATTAACAACGATTAATAAATACTGTAACAAATGTAAAGTGAAAGTGAGGTTGCTCTATAATATTGATGTTTAATTTGAAAGCATCATCGGAGGAATAAAATGTCTCCCTTATGTTTTTGTTTCAGTCCTGATGTGTTGTTTAAATCCTCACTATATTTTGTTATGGGTAACTGGGATTTATAAGAGTAGATTTGTGACACTTTGGGGTTCAGAGCTCTTTCTGAGATCCAAATCTTCTCCAAAAATGAGTTTAATGTCTGTAAAAAGGAGCTTAATGTTTGTTTTATACTGTGATAAGTCCTCTGTTAAGAGTATGTACTCATGCAGATGACCTCTGGTTGTGTTTAAAGTCTGTATAGGCGAGAGATGGTGGAGATTATGAATATTAACACATCACTTAAACATAATCAGGGCTAATGCACCAGTCGCCACAATTCTGAATGTCTACTTCATGACTTTAAACAGGGAGGGATTGATTCAAACAAGAGGCCTAAAGGCTTGATTACAGTTTCAGTGCCTGAAACGCTTCTTCTAAACACTGTATTTGTGGGTGTTTATGCAGAGGTAGTGGAGTAACATTCCAGATAGACAAGATCTCACATCCATCTCCATCAAACTCTCTGTCCACCTCAGTCTTAATGTGCACTCTCACAGCTTTCTGACTACAGCTGCCCTTTTTAATCCTTATTTTTGTTTAAAAAAACATTTTCAATCAATGTTTTTGTCTGTTGTCTTTTTTTCTATGCAAAATCTTTTCTCTATTTTCTCTGTCTTTTTCCGTAAAAATGTTTTTTTTGAATCTACATCTTTTGTCTTTTTCTGTAAAAATGTTTTACTTAAGAATTTTTTTTCTTATGTTTTTAATCAGTACTTTTGTCTTTTTTTAATCATATTGACTGTTTTTTTTTTTTTTACTGTAAAATCATTTTCAATAAGTATTTCTTGTCTCTTTTTGTATTTCTTTTCCAGTTTTCCTGTAAAAAAAACCCCTTTTAATCAGTATTTCATCTCTTTTTGTTGTTTTTTTTTTCTATAAAAATCCTTTAAAAAAACATCAGGAATAATACATGCATGAAACATTAACACTATTAAGACTATGAACAGACAATGACTGAGGGTTTAAATAAACATTGGAAAAAGTCATATCAACACTCTATATATACATAGCAAATAACATGGAGTATTTGTATAATTACCCACTGTGTTACAGTGGGGAAAATGTACTTAATTGTCTTTAAAATAATAATTAAAAAAATAAAAAATTCAAACGTCCTCGAAATAAAAATGCCATTTTACATTCACCAATACAAATTCCTTTTGATCTTTGGGTGAAATGTGACCTGGATGTTTTCTTGAAATTCCCCCTCCTTAAAGGAGAAGTTCACTTTTAAAATGAAAATTCTGTCATCATATACTCACCCTCATGTTGTTTCAAAGCTGTATGAATTTCTTTCTTCTGCTGAACAGAAAGGAAGATATTTAGAAGAATATCAGTAACCAGACAGTTTTTGGGTCCCACTGACTTCCATAGTATATTTTTTTCCTACAATGGAAGTCAATGGGACCCAAAAACTGTCTGGTTACTGACATTCTTCTAAATATCTTCCTTTCTGTTCAGCAGAAGAGAGAAATTCATACAGCTTTGAAACAACATGAGGGTGAGTATATGATGGCAGAATTTTCATTTTAAAAGTGAACTTCTCCTTTAACACACATGTGGATTGTTTCTTCTTTTCTCAAGTTTTCCTTTTTGAAATCACTCACCCTCATGTCCTTTTGAAATCTTTGCAGATAAACGCAAGGATTGCAAGGAATCTTTAGCATATTTTTCAGAACAGTTAAACTACTAATAATACACTCATCATATATCAGCACATTTCTAAATACCTGTTCTGACAGCTTCATAATTGAATCTGTATTGTTTTGATGAGGAGGTCAGCAGATACTGGAATATTTCTGACGACACAAGAGACACTAAAGCCTCCTAATGCACTGTACGAAACTTTCCGACATCGATTGACCATCAGAGCCAGGAAGAAAGCAAAACTATAAATAAAAGATGCCACTTCATTTTCATCTGCCCCGGATGGCAATTAAACAGGACGCTGAATGGCAAAAGCAGCGGAAGGAAGGGTATTAGTGTCTAAGCCAGCATCAGCAGGGGCTCTCAGAAAATCATGAGTGAGGGTCTGTGTGACGTAATGTGGGGATTATATGGGGAGAAGGTAATACATTGCCTAATATGATATTTCCTTTAGAATTGAACTTGTCAGAAGGTCAGCTAGGCCTACTTGACATTTGCCCAGCTGTCTGACACTAACGCTATACTGTCAAATTATCAAACAAACATCAATGTCAATGCTGACATTTGATCAAATCATACTTCCAAATGTGGAAGTTATTCATTAAATCACTACCATTCATTCAAGTGCAATTAAACCATTCAAGCGTGATAAGACGCAAAAAAGAACTCAAATCTGTGCTCACCGTATTGAGTTGTCTTTCATGCGATGGACAAAAACACACAATTATGTTGAAATGCCTATTATTGTCGTGTATCCTCGTAAGCACAGTCTTAAATGGCTTAAAAAGTGATAAATGAGTAAATTTGTGAGTAAATAGGATTTGTGTCATATCCGCGTCAGGTCTTAAAGTGACAGCAGCCTAATAAGCATCTGCTGCTGTGTGTCAATGTCAATCAAAGAACAAAAGACAGAGAAATTCACTCACTGCTGCTGAATCACTTTTGTAGCTTTAATAAGGATGCATCTATATTCAATTTATAATTTATGCAGTGAAGACTGTCTAGTGTTTATTAACTGCACAGATACACAAATTATTCAATTTCTGTATATTTACATGTTAGACTTACCTGAAAGTCTTAAAGCACTGTTTACAAGGATACATGGGTCAAAAACAAAGTAAACAATAACTTTTATATGCATTTTAGCAGGGCAGGCATTGTGCCTTGACATATTAAAGGCACAGCTAAATGTAACAATTATTATGATGTTTATGTGAAGATTGTTTAAGGTTCACTTAAATTAAACGTTGTATAATTTTAAATATATACAGTGGTGGTCAAAATTGATGGCACCCCTGATAAATATGATAAAAAAATGGCTGTAAAAAATAAATCTGCATTGTTTATCCTTTTGATCTTTCATTCAAAAAATTCACAAAAATCGAACCTTTCATTGAAGGAAAAGAATTGAAAGTGGGGGGGGGGGGGGTAAATCACATTATAAAATAAATGTTTTTCTCCAAATCACGCTGGCCATAATTGTTGGCACCCTGTTATTAAATACTTTCTGCAATCTCCTTTTGCCAAGATAACTGCTCTGAGTTTTCTTCTATAATGCCTGATGAGTTTGGAGAACACCTGACAAGAGATCAGAGACCATTCCTCCATACAGAATCTCTCCAGATCCTTCAGATTCACAAGTTCATGTTGGTGCTTCTTCTCTTCAGTTCAGTCCACTCATCAGGTCAGGGAACTGGGACGGTCATGGCAGAAGCTTCATTTTGTGCTCCGTAACACATTTTTGTGTTGATTTTGATGTTTGTTTTGGACCGTTTTCCTGATGGAAGATCCAACCACGGCCCATTATAAGATTTCTAGCAGAGGCTGTCAGGTTTTGATTTTTTATCTGTTTGTATTTGCTAGAATCCATAATACCATGTATCTGAACAAGATGTCCAGGACCTCCAGCAAATAAATAGGCCCACAACACATAAGATCCAGCAGTATATTTAACCGTAGGCATGGGGGACTCTTCATCCCTGTTTGCACCAAACACATCTGCTGGGTTTGCTGCCAAAAAGCCCTTTTTTTTGTTTAATCTGACCATGAAATCCAGTCCCTTTTGAAGATGCAGTCGTGTCTGACAAATGAATATGCTGGAGTTTAATTTTGGAGGAGCGAGGAGGATCTTTCTTGAAACCCTCCCAAACAACATGTGGTGATATAGGGGTTGTTTGATAATTTTTTTTAGGCTTTCTGACCCTCAAGACTCAACTAATCTCTGCAATTCTCCATCTATGATCCTTGGAGAGTCTTTGGTCACTCAAACTTTCCTCCTCACCGTCCATTAAGACAATATAGACACACGTCCTCTTCCTGGCAGATTTGTAACATCTTTAGTTGATTGGAACTTCTTAATTATTGCCCTGATGGTCAAAATGGGGATTTTCAATCCTTTAGCTATTTTCTTACAGCCACTTTCTATTTTGTGAAGCTCAACAATCTTTTGCTGCACATCAGAACTATATTCTTTGGTTTTACTCATTGTGATGGATGCTTAAGGGAATTTGGCCTTTGTGTTTCCTCATATATAAACTCCTGTGAAACAAGAAGTCATAGCTGGACAATTTCATGTTCCTAGTCACCCTGGTGTGCTTAAAAATGTAAATATTAATGGGAAAATACTCTAGGGGTGCCAACAATTATGGCCAGCGTGTTTTGGAGAAAAACATATATTTCATAATGTGATTTACCCCCCAATTTCAATTCTTTTACTTCAATGAAAGGTTCGATTTTTGTGGATTTTTTGAAGGAAAGATCAAAAGGATAAACAATGCAGATTTATTTTTTACAGCCATTTTTTATCATATTTATCAGGGGTGCCATCAATTTTGACCACCACTGTATATATTTGTGTTGTTTGTACACTATTTTGGAGATTCAAAGTGAAAGTATTACAATATGAAAATATATTACAAACTTGGAAATCACGGTTAATTACAGAAAAATGTGCAGTTAATTAGTTAATATTTTACATTCAGTACTAGATTACTTGCAAATTGTTTGTTAGTAACATTATCAGGATTACTCGTTTTAGGTAATGTATTCTGACTTCTTTTTCGATTACGTTTATAACTCGTTTATCACTTAGATTTGAATGGGATTATTGTATATACTATATAGAGAGAGAGAGAGAGAGAGAGAGAGAGAGAGAGAGAGAGAGAGAGAGAGAGAGAGAGAGAGAGAGAGATTATCCATTCTTTCCAAGTGCATTAAGCATTAAATTATACCATGAGTTTCCCTAGGGTTAATGAAAGAACTGCAAGGAGATTGTGAGTTGATGAAAAGCTAATGATTAATTAAATCATAATAATATAAAATTAAAATGAATATTTTTTAAGAAAGAGCATTTTAAAAGAATTAGGGAGAATCAGTAAATTATGAATAATTTAGTACCATTTTGTGAATAATATGTAATCATGTAATTTATATATATATAAAATAAAGAAGACCATAGAAGGAAAATGAACATAAATAATGAGGTGAATAATAATATTTTATTGGTCTCTGAGGCCTTGGTTGTAAAAATGTTTTAAATGCAGAGGAGTTTATGGCAAAGCTCTGAGGAAAACTGATCAATACTATCAGGAACAAGACATCTGACACCTCACTGAGTCACTTTTCTTTGTTTTCCTTCTAATTCTGTTAGTTTGGACCAGCTAATAGCCAGTTTGGATAATCTTGGAACAGCTTGAAACAACTAATCATCACTTTGGACCAGATTGGATCGAGTAATGACCAGATTAGCCCAGTTTTGACCAACTAAAAACTACCTTTAACTGGTTTTAACTGGAACATCCAGCACATTCCACATTCACATAGTTCTCTGACTTTACATATTGCTGATAGTAACAAGACAAAACTCAGTCCTTCTCCCATAGCTGCATTTTGTCAATGTCAGATTTCTTTAAACTAATAAACTAAAATAAGTTGCTACAGTTAACATTAAGAAAAAAAATCTGGCAGGAAGAACAGACATGAGTGTGACTGTCACCCAAGGAAACAAGCAAACTCCACTGACAATATAAAGCAAAGGCTTTTCATGCATGTAAAAGAAGCTAATGGTTTATGAAAAAGCCAGTGGAAAATGATTATCAAGGAAATCAGGCCAAACTATGAATCAGAGTTACGAGAAAGCAATCGCAACCTCGATGCACTCGCCCCAGAGAATACTGAGAAACACGACAGTTTCCGTACCAATACATGCATGCTTATTGCTTATATGCAAACGATTTGTGCGAAAAATCCCACTTTGAGTGCACAAACATGCCGCAGATGTCATAAAGAAAGAAAACATTAAATAAGCTTAAACATGACACATGCATATTCAGTGTGACACATTGACTCTTCTATATAGAAGTTTCAAGGGTTCTGTCTTCAAAGAACCTTTACTGATTCCCATCATGGGATCATTTTATGGATTTAGATTTCATTTATTTTGTTTTAATTTTTTTAAGCAGTTAGTAAACATACTTTAGCACTAGAAAAAAAATGAAACATGAAAGTATATGCAATAATTTTTACCTTATAGATTTTTGGAATAAAGCGTTCTTTAATATTGAGCATAAAGTGAATCTTTTTTTTGAAGTGTGTACTACGATCGCCTCACAAAACAGGCTGCTGTTTATTTAATCATATTTAATTTTGACTACTAGATCTATGTCATCACATCTGGCAGCAAAACCCTAGAGAAGGAAGGAAAAGGAGAGTAAACGGCATGATGGGGAAATAAACTGACAAACACTGAGAGAAAAAACACTTCAGAAAGAAAAACCCCACAGGCACGGTCCTTTGAGAGCTGAATTTCAGCATATATGCTCTATCTTTGTCAGATCTGTTTAGACACAGGCAAATCTTCTCTAAACACATGTTTTGCTCAGAAAAACACACTTTCCATCATGCTGTTGTTATCTTAACGGCTTTAGAAACGTAGCTCGTGGTTGACGTAAACCCTAACCCACTTAGCAAGACTTGGAGAAAGAGTGTGAATGCAGAAAGGACAACAACATAACAAGCCAGAGAAGTGGAGGAAGACGCCAACGGCTGTAACCACCAATCAGACACTAACAGGGACTGAACTATAAATATTCATATTATTATTGACCAATATAGGTTTTCAATGGCTAAAAAAATGGTTCACCCAAAATAAAAACATGTGCACATATTCAGAAGTTAAGATTTTTAAATGTTTTCTCTTATTCTCACCAAGGCTGAATTTATTTGATAAAAAATAGTAAAAACAGCAATATTGTGAAATTTTATTGCAATGTACTGTAAAATAGCTGTTTTCTATGAGAATATTTTAAAATGTCATTTATTCCTTTGATGGTAAAGTTGAATTTTCAGCATCATTACTCCAGTCTTCAGTGTCACATGAGCCTTCAGAAATAGGATTAGGATTCTTTGACAGATAGAATTTTTTTTTCACCGACCCCAAACTTTGAACAGCAGTGTAACTCAAAAGAACAAATTGAAAGCATAGACGTTTCATAAAAGTAGTTATATAATTTGTGCACTTAAATTTAGATCTGTTCTTCACATAAATCTATCATATAACTTAGTTGTTGCACTACTTTTACATGGAATTAGATTTGTGCCTAAAATATTGAACATAACTTTTCAAGACAACTAATGAAGATATAAATTGAAACTGAATAAAATGTCTTTGAAAAAACATAGGCAAATTTGTTGACTTGCTAACTGTTTTCTCTTTATTTCACTGAACTGGACTTACATGCACTTACAAAGTTTTCATTATACGCTTCATAGTTACGTTCAATATTTTAGGATTCCATACTTTTATTGTGTTTTTTTTTCTGCTCACTATTAATTGTCTCTATGTGTCAAAAGCTGTATTAAATATAAATGCTCAAAAAAATTACTTACAGAAAAAATAGCATACTGGTTTGAAAGGACATGAGGGTGAGTAAATAATGACAGAATCTTAATTTTTAGGTGAACTGTCCATTTAATCAAAATGGATAGTTTAAATTTTTACCTTTACAAGTTCTGAATTTACTTCTTTGCTAGACGCACTGCTGTTCTTCTATCACAGCTGTGTCTGGTGTACAGTATTTTGGCAGGAAAGTTTGTCTCGAAGGTCCCATATGCAGGAAGGGGAATGTCTGTTCTGTAAGGGTTTCTGTCCTTGGCTTTCATCCTTTATCACCACGAGGAAGACATTTAACCCCAAAGGACCATGTAGTAAAACATGCTGTGCATGCTTCACATCTGTCCCTTACAGCAAACAGTCTTAAAATGCATTCAATGAGAGCGAAAAAAAAGAAATGGCAAGTCTCTCAACATTTACTCACCCTCATGTTCTGAACTCTGCTTATTTTCCACACACTGTGACGAAGGGCTGTCAAACTCCAAAAACCACTATGAAAGTGGTTAACAATAGTTCATATGACTCATGCACTATATCTTCAGAATCAGTATTATTTATTTGAGGAACAAAGGTACATTTATGGTGTTATCAATTGAAAAGCTTCCTACTGTATACATGAATGAGATATATAGCTCAGTAACCAAGTTATATTTGATACATTTATATGTTTTAAATACTTGTTTTTGTCCTTTATAGGACTTGACTGTGCCTAGAATGTTTTATGTATGGAAAAGAGCATTCATCACAGAAGAAAGAAAGTTATACACATTTGGAATGACATATATCTTGGCAAGCAACTTTGAATCTTTGGGACGTTGTGAAAGACAGTTTTATGTAAGCGTATGAGTAAGACTGGTGTGAGTCTTAACAGAGAAGATGCATGCATACATGTAAGAAACTCAGATTCATCGAAGAGCTGATAAAACTGATAAATGCACCGTTGGACACGCTCATGTTCTTTGTTTAAAACTCTGAATTACATCCGTGTATGAATAACTCTGGCTTGGATTGGTGTTTGAGCCTTAAAGACTCATTGGTGACCAAGAAGCAATCATCACCTTCATATTACAATGAGTTATCATGGAAATATCCATTGCACAACACTCAAGAGGGAATCCTGGTTGAAACCAGAGCTGGACGGTCAGCCTAAGCTATGACAGTACAGTTTTATTCCCATTTTATGCTTTTCATAGCTTGATGGTTTTCAGGAATGCGTTAATAAGCAGAGGTTTGATCTTGGGTT
The DNA here is from genome assembly GCF_949319135.1 of Squalius cephalus. Classification (NCBI taxonomy): domain Eukaryota; kingdom Metazoa; phylum Chordata; class Actinopteri; order Cypriniformes; family Leuciscidae; genus Squalius; species Squalius cephalus. The sequence continues at coordinate 28,226,215 of NC_137122.1, forward strand.
CATTGGGTTCTGAATATACTGTTGAAGGAAAAACACCTCTCTATACTGAAGAGTGCAAACCTGAAGGCCATTCAGCTGTGAAACAGATGCATAACCATGACTAGCAGGTTAAGAAACGGTGGCTATGTTCGGAAAGCATACTGCAAAAGTGCTTTTACTATTTCTGCATTATATGTTGCCTAAAATGTGAATAACATGCAATTTTTCTACTTTTGCCAGAATGAACAGAGTACACTCCATGTAATATCCCACAATGCAATGTGTCCTTCTTTTTCCAGTGTTTCTGAAATGCAGCCATGTTTTTTACCATGTCTTTCTACAATCATTATTTGATCTGACATTTAATAAAATAATAATAATAATAATTCTACACAAATTTGATTAAAAAGGCAAAATAATTTATTTTTAGCAAAATTGAGGAATGCATTAATATTTTTGATTATATTAATATTGATAATTGCTGAATTAAACATGCAATGAGGTCATGTGACAAAAATGCAGCATACGTTTGCATAATGCATGCTGTTTCAAACACCATTTTAAAAAACAAAATGTCTGTTGGGGAGAATCAAAATAAAGTGTTAGCGGATATTAAGAAGACAGTCTACTGATACTCTAATGACTGATAGTTAACATGTAGTTGCAAAGTTACTTATAGCTAGTAAAATGTCTAAAGTGGAACATCGAAATAAAGTGTTACCCAAGTTCCTACACCTTGACAGTCAATGCTGGTCTGGACCAGTTAACAAAAAATAACATTTTGCTAGTATTCCCATTTAGATCATTTTGCAAACATTATGAGAATGTTACATTTGAAGGTTATCTGAACTGTCTGAAACAAGTGGTAAAAATTAGTTCTAAAAACTGTTAGACGAACATCCAACTAAAACTAAAAAATGTCCCATTAATGATGTATAAATAACAGTTTTTTTGCTAACGTTTTGAGAATGTTGTTAAAGACCAGATAACTTAATGAACATTCTATTAACATTCCTGAAAGAACTTTGTTCATAATCTTGCCAAAGTTCTGAGAACATTCCCTGTTAGCTGGGCAAAAAAAAAAAAAAAAAAAAAAAAAAAAAAACCCAAAAAACATGGTATTCATATCATATTAAAAACTCAACACCATGGTGCATCACACACACACACGCACGCACACACACACACACACGCACGCACACAATCAAAGCAAAACAACGGTGTCATTGAGCTGTTGCTCTGTTTTCCTATACAGCACACTCCCAGGGAATTAACCTGCATCCTTTCTGGAAAGAAATGAGCAGATGCCAAGTTAAATACGGCTGTACAAACACACAACAGTCAACAGATGCAGCCTGCATCAAGCTGAACTTCACAGAAAACCCTCTCGAGCTCATGTAGAGTCTAGATTGTTCTAACGTGGACACAGAAGAGAGAGAAACAGAGGCTGAGCAGATGAGTTTACTGTAGGTGAAGTCATGGAAGAGGCGCTTCTCCAGCTGCTGAGTGACGGATGAGAGCTCGGAAAGCTGGAAAAAGCCACAAAAGACACTTTGTTGTGAAAAAGATCTGCACTTCACTTCAATTCAATATTTAGATGGCAGAATTCATCATGAAGTCTTCTTGACCACAATTTATGCCAATTGATTTGGGACTTTTGAACAGAAAAAGCACTCAACTGTGTCATGTGGGCTTTGTGGTCTTGGGCAAAAGTTGATTTATGAAAAAGTTTGAGCGGTGGGATTTGAAAAATTATTGTAAATGAATGTATCAGTGTCAACCAAGTACATCATAGTTACATATTGTATATCAGAGGAGGGAAATTGAATAAATTCGCTAGGATTTTAACAGTAATGTCTTACAGTAGACACACATCAGTAGCCTATACTTTCAATTCAGGAGGAGAGAGGAAATCTCTAAGTGTTCGTTCACCACAGATTTAGTATTCTAATTTTAATACAACTTATACAACAGTTGAACATGACTCACTGACGAATGTGGTCTGGCATAAACATCACTCTCGCAGTCATAGCTAAACGATGGTTTGATGCCATTAGCATATGTTAAATGGATGGTGAAATGCTACTATGAATTATTAATAACAACAGTGCGTTGATGGCGCCGGCATCCAGTTTACACAATAACGTATATGCAACGTAAGAACTTCTGACTCAAGTATTTAACTTTTACACCAACTTTAAAGAAACAAATCACATAGTTAAACATTAAGTCTTGGTACAAAAATGTTAATTCAATTTGAATACATTTTAGGCTATGATTAAGAAATCATCTTTCAAGTCAAATTAGGCTAATGTTACTTATTGTTTATTGAAAGTTTTGCTTATTCAACTTATTAGTACATTTTTTGATGTTCTGTTTGGTTTATTTTTGATATGTCTGAAATAAAATGTCTTCATTCATTCAGATTATTTGGATGTATATCACTTCTAAATATGTATGGATATGAACCATTAGAGATTCATCTTATACAGAACATTATAACGCTAAAAGCCCTGCAATACTATAACGTCCAAATCAGATCTGCCGACAAAAACAATCGGGAATTGACGGTAATGTGCAGAACAACAGCTCAATCTTAATAGGACGGTTCAAATGGAAAATCTGGTGGATCAATGCAAACTTGTCTAGAATCCCTCAGTGTTTCAAGAAGGTATCAGTAGCAGCTCGGCGAGATCTCCAGAGACCTCTGTTCTGCTGCCAAAATCTGATGCTGACAATGATGGGGATTAGACTGAGATGGAGAACAAACACGGTCTTCTGCCCTTAGAGAAAACGCATGATGGGTTATTATTGATGTGTATTAACGTGCATGTTTTTTTTTATTGTTAAAGGGGCAGGCCAGCCACTGTTTCTTGTGTATTTATGTATGCTCTCCTCTTTGTGTGTTTGTGCTCAGTGACTTTGTACAGGGCCAGGCCTGCATCGACACTTAAAGGGATAGTTCACCCAAAAATGAAAATTACCCCATGATTTACTCACCCTTAAGGTGTGTATGACATTCTTCTTTCAGACGAATACAATCGGAGTTATATTAAAAAATGTTCTGGCTCTTCCAAGCTTTATAATGGCAGTGAATGGTCGGTTTCTGTTTTGAAGTCCATGAAAGTGCATCTATCCATCATAAAAGTGCTCCACACTGCTCCGGGGGGTTAATAAAGGCCTTTTTGAAGCGAAGCCATGCGTTCATGTAAGAAAAATAGTGTCTTATTGAGATGCTATTTTAGTATTATTGAGATGCTATTATAGTTTTTATTTATGCATTTATTTATATATTTTGTAGTATATATTTTCCATTTTCACCTTTTAGTATTAGTATGAGAAATGGCAACTAGCTGGAATAAAATACTTTGTTTTATTTTATTACCACACACACCCACACACACACACCCAAACACACACACACAATAGTAATAAAAAAATCCCTACATGTTCCAATAGTTTATGGTTTTGGAGTGCTCATTCAAATTCCCAAAAATAGGCCGAAACATATGCAGCCTGAACACTTTGCTAAAGCTTTATGAGTCAATGTTCTGTGAAAGCCTTGTGGCACATTTGACTTGTGGAAACCTTTTGATACATTTGTATGCCAGACGCGGTTTCACAAGACACCTAATGACATGAAGTCAGCAAGCTAGATGAGTTGGTACATTTTAGCATAGTAAAACTAGACAGCTGATCTGTACTATTAGAAATAAGCATCTAAATCAGCATTTAAATCTTCAGCGTTTAAATACTTGATACAACGGTGTCATCAACGGATACATGTCTGATAACATGATTTTAGAACAACAACTTAAAACTCAACTTTTCATGTAAAAATACTTTTTGTGAGAGAATATGTCATCTCAAGTTATATTTTCCACACACTTAATTTATTTTTGTATATAAAATAAACAGCACAAATGAAGGTTTTCTAAATGTCAAAATATTTATAGAACATTTGATAATAAATACCTAGTTAATGTGAAAAAGATTTATTGGCAAGGCAGACATCAACTTGGCTGACTAACATAAGTGTTAGTTGCTCCTTGTATGAATTCCAGAATCGACAAACTTAATAATAAACAATTTCTGTTGTCAATATTTTGAGCAAAATATTGTGAAAAATGAGTGTTTGATTTCAGAAATTGCATATGTCTCATTTTGTAATAAAGGGAAAAAAAAGCAGGGTGGCCAATATAACGCTGATATAAACAATGCAATAAAAATGATATATCGCCATCAGCAACAAACATTAAAAAAAAGGTAACACTTTATTTTACAGTGTTCTTGTTACACACACCTACTTATTAAAGTAACACACATTTATCCATAATTACATGCAACTAACCCTAAAACAAACCCTAACTTAATTAGATAACACTATTTTACAGTGTCTTTGTTACATAACATGTACTTACAATAGTAATAACACAGTATGCATAATTACATGCAACTAACCCTCAACCAAACCCTAATCCTACCCTAACCCTATAGTAAGTACATGTAGTTAATTATTATAACTCAGTACTTAAATATATAATTACACTGTAACAATGACACCTTAAAATAGTGTAACCCTAACTTATTACTCCATAACTGTATAATTACACTGTAACAAGGACACCTTAAAATAAAGTGCAACCAACAACAATGAAAAAATAAAATAAACCAGTAATGACACTTTACCATAAGGTCCCATTAGTTCATGTTAATTAATGCATCAACTAACTTTAACTATCAATGAGCAACACATTTGTATTGATTAATAAACAATGAAATGCAACTGTCCATTGTTAGTTCACGTTAGCTCATTAAATAATATTAACGGATACAATTCTTGATTTTAATAATGTTAATAACTCGCAGAAGCCGCAAGTAAATCAAACAGAAACATGTAGGCCTTGTGGTCCATTGCTCCTTACAAAGTCATTGACAAGGTTTAGCCTTGACTGAGTCTTTCCGCCTGGTGCGTGAGACACAGGACTGGTTTTTTTCTGTACTTAAAAGAGACACAAGTGTGTCAGTATAGTTTATGTTTAAGCTATTTCCCCATCCTGTCAGCCACAGATATCCGATAGCATCTCAGCAAGTGTTCCCGCCCATTCGCTCTGGATCTGGCATTGTCTGGCTTTTACGGTTGCAGTCATGTCCGAAGTGTTTGTTTTAGTTTGACATAATACACCCGCATCCATAGCTAATCTACCTTTCTATTTCTCACTGAGTTTGCTGGGAAATATCTGCGTCACCCAATAATATCTTCCTTTTGTGCAAATGACCTAAGATTATTCACACCTTATAAATGATTGCGAAACCTACATGTAATATAATAAATCAGACAGCTCATATTCAGAGTACAACATTAAACTCCCTCATGGTTTGAATAAACCTCTCGGACATGTTTTAATACGAACAAACCCAGAAGTACATCGGCTCTGACTATGGAAGTCTGAAAGAAAAATGGGTTGCACTTTATTTTACAGTATACGTGCACTTTCAATGTACTTACAGTGTACTAATCAAGAAAGTTCTGAGTAAAATACATGGGTTAAGATTAGGTTTAGGGGTTAGTTCAGGACTATTACCTAGTTATTACCCAGTTATTGTACTTACTATAATATAAAAAATATAGTATGAACATGCGAAACAGGACTGTAAAATAAAGTGCTACTGAAAAATGCTATCCAATAGCATACCTCAATCACACTAAAAGTCTTTCTGGATTGGGTGGCATGCAAATCAGATTCGCTTAAAATGCCATGAGCTCAAATATATCTTTATATAATGAGAAGGTCAGTTATCGGTTCTATCTGAGAATGTGAATTGCACAAAATCACCAAACATGGAAGGCTTCCCACACTTCCTGCCATCAAAAGCCCTCCAATCATGGACGGAAGCTAGAGTAATACGATTAGAAAAAATATAATAGCCACAAAACTGTCCTACTTTATACAATAACTTTAAATCCCAGATGAGCAAAGGCTATGCAAGCTAATTTCTCTAGTGATTGTGATTGAGGGTTGGTTACCTTTCAAACATGTGTTTTGCTTAGTGGCTCAATTGCACCCTCGTCTGGTAAGTGTTTACAATAGGCTAAGACACACTATCATGAATACATATACATGATATGGTCACACTTTAGATTATGGTCCAATTCTCACTATTAACTACGGCATTTACCTCAATAAACTCCTAATTACTGCTTATTAATAGTTAGTAAGGTAGTTGTTAAGTTTAGGTATTGGGTAGGGTTAAGGGATGTAGAATATGGTCATGCAGAATAAGGCATTAATATGTGCTTTAATAAACAGCCAATATTCTAGTAATATGCATGCTGATAAGCAACTAGTTAATAGTGAGAACTGGACCCTAAACTAAAGTGTATATTCTTTTCATTTTCAGGAGGTCAAACTAAATATTATACTTGTGGTTTTACTATTCTTTTTTACTTCATACTTTTACAATTATTTTATACGATTTGAGAACATATCTAAATAATGTTTAAAACCCTGATTGTGTGATTTTATGTTTTAGCATTAAACATTGAATAAACAAAATGCAATTCCATGCAAAAAAAAAGAAGAAAAGAATAACAGGATTGTAGGTTAAACCTAAATTAAACTCAGTAGAGAGCTAGTTTGAGACCAAATATTTGTTCATAATATTAATATACTTGACAAACCTATTAATTTGGGATAATTTTTTTAAAGTGGTGGTATAATGCCCTTTTCACAAGATGTAAAATAAATCTCTGATGTCCCCAGAGTGTGTATGTGAAGTTTTAGCTCAAAATACCCCACAGATATTTTTATATAGCATGTTAAATTTTTTGAGGGTGAGCAAAAAACGTTTTTGTGTCTGTCCCTTTAAATGCAAATGAGCTGCTGCTCCCGGCACAGAGGGCGGAGCTTCGATTACCTCATACAGACATGCACTGAAAATTTCAAAAACTTTTAGCCTTCTATGTTCAAACCGGAGTCCGACAAAGATGGAGAGACTCAAGAATAAGTGTCAACATGCATGTAGACAACATTTCTGAATGGTTAGATGATGAATTTATGTAGCTTTAGTTGTCTTCTAGTCATTGATTAGCATATTCTGTCATGATAATCTATAAATCTCGTTCCCGGGGGCGGGGTTTATGTACATTTTAGGTTTCGTGATGTCACTAACCCGGAAGGAATGTCGTGTAGTCCCTACCAGCCGTTTGTTGTAGTCCTTAAAAAGCAATTTCTTTAAAAGCAAATATCTCCCTTTGCTTTTAACTTTGAGTATTGTAACTTTGCAGATGTTGTTTATGCTCAAACAGCAACATTACACACTAACTAAAGTTACAAAAGTGAAATCAAAATCAACCACTTTAAAATAATTTACATATTCTCTTTTAACTTCAGTAATACGGTGTAATGGTTTAGCTCGATGAACAGCATTAAAAAAAAAAGAGAAAATGTAATGAGAGAGATTATTTATTTTTCAGTAGAAAAGGGTTCATAGGGTCTTGGGTTCCTTCTACAATTTTTGACTACAATGAAATAAATATTAAAACAGATTGTCATTCTTATGATGCTGTATGATTACTAGATACAGTCGAGAGGCTGGACAGACCAATGAGGCTGTTCGACTCTGGACTTTTTAGGAATAGACTCAATTCCAAATGCCTCGGAATCGACTCCCAGTCCATTTCGAGTTTGGCCTACACACTGGATACAATGTTACTGCTTTGCATGCCAATTTATCGTTTTTTCCCCCCATAATAATAGCTCAAAAACGTGATTTGTGCCCTATTCATGGAAAGCGGCACACGTTTTACAGGTTTAGAACAAGAGTTCAGGAAGCTTGTTATCACCGTGTTCCCATCACATCCACTTTAACCATTTACTAGTGGTTTGTTTTGCTATCAGACTGTTTACGATTCCCAGCGTTGATAAGACGTATGCAAAGGAACGTTAGACTCCGTCCAATTAAATCAGGGCGTTGTTGATCATCCTGCTGAGTTATGAATCAAAAATGACGAGTGCACAACTTGCTGAGATTTTAGAGCACATTTAATGATTTTCATTCAAGAGCAGATTCACATGAATCCATCTCTGGTCAACACTTCCATGGCACTTCTCTCTTTCAGTCACAAAAAGTCATGTTTTCCTCTCTCTCATACAACACAAACACTTGTACAGAGACTGCAGTCTAAACCAGCTGAGGAGATCTTTAGGAGATCTTACACCATCTGCTGTGAAGCACATGCCAACTGGGCAACAGTCACAAAATGACCCAACTAACCAATAACAACATACATAGCAGTTGCATTTAAGACACGTTTTTAGAGTCCTTGGACGAGGACTTGACAATCTCCCTTTGAAACAATCTTCAATTAAAAATCCATTCACATCCACTCGTTCACATGAGCACCAATGTACTTAATCTTAAAAGAGAAACTGACAGAATAAAAAATAAAACACTATTCCACTGGTATGTAACTGCAAGTAAAGGAATGCACATCTCATTAAAAAATACACAGCATTAAAAATTGAAATAAATTCACAAAGATCACATTTGAAGTGTTAAACTGTTAATATCTTCTTCTTGTCTATACATATGTTAGGTAAGATATATCAATAATATTCCCTTTTGGAATACTAAAAACCTAACAGTCAGAGTTAAGTTGTGAAAGCTGCAACAAACATCCATAGTGGACCAGTTTGTCATTGCTTCCCTGTGAAGATATGGAAACATGAGCAAAAGCACTCGTATGTTTGGGAGGCAGTCACTGTTTTTGAAGTAAAAATCGACAGTCAATTCTTGGATGAATCAAGCACCATAAGTATGGTGAACTTGTATGGTATACTCACATAGTAAACTATACTTAGTTGTCAATTTCTATTTATTTTAAAGCAAATCCACAGCAGCAAATCTGCTGCCACCGTCCACTGCTCAAAGACAAAACAGAACGGGGACTTGCAAACGCTAAAGCTACCAAAGCTACCAAAACATGTGTGACGTCCTCTTTGGCACATTCTGTCACTGGCAAATTTAAACAGTTCTTAAAATCCTTTTCTTGCTTTTGTTTTTGTGAAAACGCCTTCAGATTGGTACAGGGAAAAACTTCTTAAGAAAAAAGCGTCATACACAGGCATTTAGCACTTTATGCTCAGAAAAAAACAATATATATATATATATATTTATATATACAAGAGTTTAAACACACGAACGCTCCCTAATTCGTTGCAGATAAAAGTGCATCGTCTTTTTACTCTTGTAAAACATTCAATGTAGTGTAGCCAAATAGTTCAGTTCATTCAACATTCAAAAGAGCCATAAATTTGGGTTCTCTTGAAATCTGGGAGGAAGGGGGGGGGTCTTAATCTTAATAGTCTTATTTTTATAAGACTAAAATACTTCAGCCCATCAACTTGTTTCAAAGCAATTTCTCAGAAAGCTTCATTATCATTTAAAAAGCAACCAGAAGACTTTTAGACAGTGGAGTCAACGGTTTCATTTGGAGTTTACTTTGTGTCAAGCACAGAAGTAACAAGAAAGCTGTTGTGAAAATGGAGCGATCTAGAATCAAAATCGTCAAAGCATTATGCAAAGCATCGCATAAACTTGTGCAAACGTGCTACAAAATAATGTGCTGCATGAAAGAGCAATGAAGGCATAAATACGTATGTTCGAATACAACTGGAAGGCATGACGTAATTTTTCATGCTTATTTTGTACAAATGTGGGACGTGCTAAAACAATGCATTTAACTAAGTGTGCTTAGCTTATTTAAATATTTAGCAGCAAATGGTTCCAGACAAGTTTGATCATCTCTAAGTTGCAAGATTCAACTGAGAATATAAACATCAAGATTGCAGAGGGATAATGACCCCTTAGCAATGGAGCAGAAAAGGATCCAAAGGAACAGAAAAGGAAAAGCATGTCTCGTTTTGACATGAACCCATCTATGTCTGCTTAAAACAAACATCTCGCATCTTTTTATAACTGCATGGCAGTGCAAGCTTGTACTTAATTATCACAGTTAAAAACTGTGAACTTGCAAATGCTTGAAACAGAAAAGCTTTGTTTCAAAGGGCCAAGGCCTTTTGTCTAAGTGCTTTATAGTTTTATCTCTGTGCCTTTTTGATTGTAATTCTGATTTGTCGACGATTTAACAATACATTAGGTAAGCTAAACGGTTTTGCTGTAGTCTTAAGAGTTCCTCTTGAACAACAAATTTTAGGCATTGGGCATAAGGGCCAGGTAGCTTACAAAACTGAACTCACCACATACTCTTTCTCCTTTTCAAAGCATAAATGCATGAAACGTTGCATTGTACTGTGAATTTTTTTTTCCATAAATAATGATCAATCCTTTTCGAGGGAAAAGGGAGATGAGAACTGTCATGGCAACACACCTACCTCTCGCCTGAATCATAACAGATGCTTGTGATGTAGGTCAGGGTAAGAAGGTCGCTAGCTGAGAATTTTCGAAAAAATCTCTCCCTTTGATCAGAGATAGAAATATTCAAAGATGAGCAATACAGAAACCAAAAAGAACAAATTAGGGATATAACTGGTGAAGATGATGGCATCCCATACATATGTAGGAGGGACACATGGTCTAATTTGCAGGCGAAGGAATTGGCTCTACTGTGGCCGGACGGAGACTTGGTTGAGAGTGGGTGTAGGTGTGGAGGCTGAAGTGGGCATTGGGGAGGGCGTGGACGGGGTCGCGGCAGGAGCTGTGGTTGTAGTGGAAGAGGAAGTAGCAGCGGAGACAATGGGGTTTGGAGCAGGAGTGTCACTTTGGACAGGAGTGTTGTTTGTAGGTGATGTAGTCTTGTTGTAGTTAAGATTGAGGATGTGCTGCTGCAGGTGCCTGATCCAGTCCTCCTGTACCGAGAGAGGGCCGTGAAACTCCATGTCACAGAACCTAAAAGAAATGATTTACAAATAAAACATAAGGTTCTACACATTTGTAAAAAGAAATGTCTAAGCTATTCAAAAAAATATCAACACACCAAGGCTTCATCTACACTAAGGACATAAATATGATCTTAAATAAACTACATGTACACTAGGCGTTCAAAAACCGAATGAACTGACTACTAGGGCTGGGAATCGATTCCTCGATTCTGAGGCCTTGGGAATAGAGAGTCGATTCCAAAGGTTGGAATAGATTCCTTCAAGGGGAATCGACTCCTCATTTATAACCTTTTTCATTTCAACAAAGCGTATAATTCGCCTCTCGCTCGATAATAGTAAAATCAATCAGAGCTATAGAGATTTATTTTTTATTTTACAAATAAAGCTTCATATTATGAGAGAGCAACATTCTATGACCTTTATTCTGTAGCCATGGTGAGATTAGGATCCTGCAATCGAAAAAAAAAACAAGAATCGAAAAAGAATAGAAAACAACAGTGAGGAATCGATTCTTGGAATCGACTCCCATCGATTCCAGAACCAGGAACCGGACTCGATTCCAAAAATTTCGGAATCGAACAGCCCTAGTGAATACCAAGATATTAAGGCATTTTAAGGCATCATAGACATTCTCACAGCACAAAGATCTCACGAAAAGAGATAGCTATGTATCTATCTAGATCTATGATTCTAGATCATTCTACAAGAGTCACTTACTAGTTTCCATTTCAGTTAGCATTCTAGTTATCTAGGCTGTAGATATCCAGGCAGCTCACTAGATTACGGACAAGACTTAATATGCAAGTACAACTCACCGGCACTTGAGTGAGTAAATTTTACCCACAAGTCTAACCAGTGGGGTGGAGGGGGGCTTTGGCACAAGGGCAGGAACAGTACTGGAGCGAGGCTTTGGGGGGCCACTCTCTCCCTCCCCTCCTTCAGCATGTGACGGGTGTTTAAGTGGCCGTCTCTCAAATCCTTAAGAGAATGAAATCGGCAGCTTAGGTACAATTTTGCAAATACATAGGGAAAAAGGAAGACGAAGAGATTAAGGTAAAGTTTTGCTCAGACCTCGTGGCAAACGCACGTTGAGTTCACTATGGGCCACCTGTGCATGTGGAAGAGCGTTATTGGAATGATGGCCGCCAGGCTGTGGAATAAGGCCATGCTGAGTGGAACTTCCACTCCTGCTTTTTGCGTCTGTTCCCCGCGATGACAACCCCCATGAACAACTGTTGGCATCACGTTCAATTGCCCTCTTTTGAGGCAAAGTGAGAGATGCCCATTTGGACACAGCAGGCTTTTGGGAAACAGGAGTTGTAGGGACAGAGTTACAGGATGGTGAGAGAGTGGAACTGCACCTCTGCAAAAGAATACAGAAATTATAATTGATATAGAAAGAGCAATCTTTTCATATTTTCACAGCTAGACACCACAGAATTGCAATTACTGAGGAGTAGTTGCTTTCATACTTTCTTTTGGGTATAGCGGGCTCCTTGCACATAACTTTGCTGCATCTCTGCTGCCTTCTGTGGACGGCTGCGTATCCAGGCACTCAGCGTCTCGATAGGCGAACCATTTACACACCACTCTGTCACGCCAAACTGTCGTAAATGTGCCCGAGCATGACTGGCCAATGCCTTCCGGTTCTCAAAGTAGAATCCACAGAGTTCACAACTAGCATCTGAAAAGGAAAAACAAAAAGATGAAGCCACATTGTTTTTTAGAAAATTCACAAACCATTTTACGTATTTCAGGTAAATACGTAAATCAGGATATTCAACAAGGAAAAAAAAATGCTAAACAAGCAAACAATGAATATTTCACAATAACACCAGGAACATCCGTAAAAAGAAAAAAGCAAATAGGTTAATTTTTAATACAGATTTTTGCTTATAACCACAAACTTGATTGGCTCTATTTTAAGTCTTGAAATTCTGAATTGAGGTCTTTTATTTATTTGAGTCATTCTTGTGCAAACATTGAAGCAACAAAGACATTGAACTACAAATAGTCATCAAACAATGTTATGGAGAAGAACCAAAAAAAAAGTCTTACAAAAATATTCCCTTACCCATGTGGCCTATCCCATGCTTCTCCGTTGAGGCTTTACCCTTAAAGGAATAGTCCTGTGGGGGAGGCGAGAAGTTTTTAGATTGGATGAGCAGTGTCTTCTCTCCAGGCTGTCCCTCCTCCACCAGCACCTTCTTCTTCAGTGGAGACACTCCAAAAATCTTCCCCACAGGTGAGGTGGGGGACAAGGTCATGCTTCCCAGCCCATGCTTATGGAGGCGCGAACCAGAGTGTAACAGATTAAGAGGTGATTTGCGGGACAGGGCAGAGGTCTGATAGCCTGGACTGTTCAATGAAATTCCACCATCCTGTCCCGGTTCCTCCTTTATACCTAAGGCAACAGATGCAGGGGTTGTGCCCTGTCTCCTCATGACTTCCCACAGTGTGTCAATGGGCGAGCCATTTACAGACCACTCTGTGATACCCATATGCCTCAAGTGTGATCGTGCGTGGCTTGAGAGGCCTTTGCGGTTTTCGAAGAATTCACCACAGAATTCACAGCGAATATCACGGGAAGGTTCCTTCTCCTGAGTCATGACTGTAGGAGGAAAGACCGTAAAACGACAACAGATGATTCAATCATCCATTAACATCATTAAACATGATAAAAGTAAACAAACAAACAAACATAGACTACAGGTGTGAAATCCCAAAAAAAAAAAACTTACCTAAGTTGACTGGATAAACATTATCTGAAGTAATTAAACTGGAATGTAATGGCTCTGGACTGTAGCCTTTATTTACTCCCATGTCTGATCCTTTCATAGTAACTTCTACAATTTCAGGCTCTGGTTTTGGCTTAACCAGCTCTACTGTTTGGGGGGAACTGGCAGCAGATGTCGAAGGAGACATTTTGCGATAAGTAGGCTGGTTGTGGCTTGGTGTTTTGGCAAAGTGGAAAGGTAGGCGCCCAAGAACATTCCCTGGTGGGGAAGAGGACTGGACCGCAGGCCGAGGCATTCCTGGGCCCGGAGAAGAACAGGGGGATTTGGGGGACTTCAGAGGCATGATGGACGGTAGGCCTCGACGGACTATAATCTCTTTTAGTGTGTCAATAGGTGAGCCATTCACAGACCATTCTGTGATGCCAAGTTGGCGCAGATGGGAGCGAGCATGACTGGAGAGGCCTTTGCGGTTCTCAAAAAGTTCTCCACAAAATTCGCAGCCCACGTCTTTCATTGGCTCTGATAGAAGTATACAGAACAATTTATCAGACTAAAGTTTATGTGTGTAAATTACCTTATGTAATTAACAAAGCATATAATAAACATAGGACATGCAAAACACATAAAAGTTGTTACCTATAGGAAAGGACATCACTTCCCCACCACTGAAACGAAGGACCTGCAAAGAGGAGGATTTCAGCTTCTTTGGGGGTGGGCCCAATAGGGTGTGGGTAGAAGACGAGGTAGCTTTGGAGCCAATGGCTGTCTTCAAAGAAGAAGTCGCCATTTTATATAGGACAGGGCTGGAGGGAATATGTCTCTTAGAAGAGGAAGTGGAAGTGGAGGGTAAGAGGGAAGTCATGCTGGTCTTCTGGGACCTCAGGTCCTCAGGACCATCGGAGAGAAAAGAATTTGCTTTGTGCTTAAAGTCATCAGTCAAGATGAAACGGTTGAGTAAGTCAATGGGGGAGCCCTTGGATTCTGAGTACTCAATCCCAAAATGGCGCAAATGTGCACGAGCATGACTTGAAAGGCCTTTTCTTGTTTCAAACCATGCACCACACAACTGGCAAATAATATCTTTAGAGTCCATGTCCATCGCTAGAAAAAAAAGAGAGAGGAACAGAAAAGTTTAAGAGATTTTAAGGACATATAGACAATAAATTTGCAAGAAGGATCAATTGATGGCCCCAAGACTATAAAAACAAATCGCAAACAATTTATTGAAATTCTTCATTAGTATTTAGTATATTAAATGCTTTCTTACTAAGGTTCAAAGGGGCATCTGTCTCTTGCGGTGCCCAGAATGGTTTGGTTGGACTGGAGAGGTTTGTAGATTGTTTCTTTCCTAAGGCCTTATGCTCCTGGGATCGAAGTGGGGAAGACACAGGTAGTAAGGAAGAGATGGGAGCTTTTCTCAGCACTGGGGAAGGGGATCGAGACTTTAAAAATGGAGAGGAAGGCAGAGAGCCAGCTGCAGATGGAGTAGTTGGGGAAGAGGAAACTTTAATAGCGGAACCAGCTACAGAAAACGGGACAGGGGGCTTTGTGTCCAGCAGTCCTTCTTCAGTTTCAACATCTTTTGTGGGGCTAGGTATAGGAACAATAGGGGCATGGTGCTGGGGCTTCTTAGATGATTCCATAGTAGGGGAGGTGCCAGTGAAGCATGCATCCATTGAACGTTCCTTAGTGATCTTGTGGAGGAGATCAATGGGTGCTCCACTGTTCTCCGACATGCCAACTCCCAGCTGCCGTAGGTGAGAGCGGGCATGGCTAGACAAACCACGACGTGTCTCAAATGTAGTACCACAAAACTCACATTTCAACAAGTTGGAGCCTGGAAAACAGATAAATGGTGATACAAGGCCTATATACACTTATTCACTTAATGAATTTTGATAGATGGGACTGCTAACCAATTGGGTATGCATGGCTTGAACAACATGATGCATTTACTCTTGGAATGCGTTTCATCTTGTATGCATGTCAAACCACCTCCTGAGGTGATCAGATTGTTACCCTTCTCAATTGAGTCTTGGAGGGCATTAACATTTGGTCTTTTCATGATTGCACAGTTAATCAAAAAGCAGTGTAAATAGTAATTTACTGACTGTGGAAATAAAAACTAATTTTGATTAGTTGAAAAATGTCACGTAAAAACAAGAAAAATCAAGATGGCAGACCAGGCCAATAAGGGCAAATGTATTTGACGTTTCATCCCATCAGCTCAAATATCCACGTAGATGCAATTAATACTAGCAACTTCAGGTGTATTTAAAGAAATACTTAATCCAAAAATAAAAATTCATGTCCACAATTACTCACTATCAAGTCATTCCAAACCTGTATGAATTTATGTTTCTGTGGAACAAAAAGGGTGAATTTTTAAAGACTATATTTGGATTTTTGGGTGAGCTATTCTTTTAAAAGCAGATTAAAAGAGTTGAGATAAAATAAAATTCAAATTACCCATAGAATCGGTCTCTTTAGATTCAGGGCTCTGTTCCTCTAGAGTAAACAGGGTCTTTTCTTCTGGACTTGTGGCCAACTTATCCGTAAGGGGCATTTGGGCCTCCTCTTCTTCATCTTCCTCTTCCTCATCCTCTGCCTCCTCCCCACCTGAATATGCACAGACAGAGACAACATTTTTAAATGAGCTAAATAGCCAAAGCCTTTCAAGGACAACCACAAAGGTCTGAAATGAATGTTTCCCTAAAACTAACAGTTACTAGCTTTCCCTTCCCCATATGCACAATAAATAATAAAATAAAATAATTCATAGTTAATTCATGCATAATTGACTGGCTACGTGATTTGAGAGATTTGCTAAAAGACACCTGGTAAATATTTTTTTCATTATGGGGACAGAAACTTATAGGGCAATCACAAAATATACTAAATAGTTTGATGTAAATTTCATCAAAAGATGAAATAAATCATTTCAATGATATAGCCCTTAAAATTCACATCAATTTCTTGCTTGAACTTTGAGATAATAGTCCAACATTCCCGATCGTATTTCATATCATTACTGTCTTTCACTTATTTTGGCAAAAGTTTAACATATTAATCTGCGTCTAAACAATTATTTCTAACTCATTTTATTTTTCTCACAATTTAAGCATCATGTTGCACAGAAAAAAATGTTAGATGAGCATAGCCCATCCTAGCACTCTGCTAAGTCTGGGCTTTCACAGTAGATTGCAATTTTGAGGCAGCATTAAACTCACTGTAGTTATTTACTCAGTGTTTTTAAAATGGACAAACTTAGGAGATGAAACCATAAGGTACAGCTAATAGTCTTGACCTCAAACAGCCACAAGATTAGGCTACTATTCTAGTTTAACTACATTTTTAGACAAGGCTATAAAACAACAGGTTTATCTGACTTAAGAGTTGTTTTATTTTGAATGCTCAAGTCTAACAATTAGATAAACACAACCAATATATTTCATTCACTCCAGAGATAAATTCAGCAGGCCTACTACAGTCGTAGCACACAGTGTTTTTCTTTTGAAGCTCCTGCTGGTCTTGCTCTTCTCAGCATATTCAATATAATAAGCTGTGAACGCGTTCCTGCGGTGGGCGTTTCTGTTCTGTCATTTGATCTGTCCTAGACACAATTCTAGCAACATCAGCCCTTTTTCTCCTCAGACTGAAAATGAAAATTCATTGTAATGGCACACATCGCATGAAATAACCAGACAAATAGGCAAAAGACATCAAATGCAGTAAGTTAAACATAAAAGCCAACCGTTAAACAACTTATTCAGGACAACATAAAAGAAAACAAGCAGCGTTGTCATGCTATTCTTTTCATAAACGTTTTTCTGAAAGTGCGCGGAAAAAGAAATAAAAATCAAGAGCAAGAATAACGCGTTGGCGCGCTCCATTTCAACATTAAAAAGCACCTCAAGTAAAATGGCGAAGACTCAGCCTAATTTCGGTAATCATAAAGACATATTTGCCGTCATTTAGACAGGACATCAAAAACTGCGTTTATTAAGTACCTGAGCGCATAATGTCACATATCTTTACTTTTAGAAAAGTGACAGACAGCAGGGGAATCAGTGGCTTTCACACGCGCACTCTGTCTCACTAGACCCTTTCAGGCATCAGTAATTTAAAATGCACATCGGGTATGACAGGAGCTTGTCTTAAATGTTAACACGATTGCATGCCATGCAAGCTTGAAAAGTGGCTAAGCTCCGATCATATGCATCTTTCATGCATCCCCATGCACGGCGCGGAAGTGCATGCACTCACCATTCAGCGGCTGCAGCGCATCGGACTTATTACAGCACCTACAGTCAGACAATTTTTCCGCTATTGTTTGTGTCTGCGGGGAGGTGGAAGCAGCCATTTTGCCCCGCACACATGCACTAACGCACCAAGGCGTGACGAACCGAATAAAGGCGGAGACTAGGATAACTATTAAATGCAAGACAGACATCAATTACATTAACGAATGTTGCATTAAGAAATTAGCAAGTGTTCTGCACCATACAAAAAAATCTTTAAAACTGCTTTTACAACTACCCCTGACAGCATTACAAAAAATCCAAGGCACCAACAAGCTTTAGAGGTTTCTCTTTAGTAAGCTAGCAATATTTTGGACTTCTGGCCACAAAGCAGGCGAAGTAAAGGGCAGGCTATTTATGTAAAAGAAAAGTAACTTATAAGCAAGTAATGTAAGAACATTAGAACGTCACTTCAACCTTTGAAAAGACATCTAAACACTAATGCAATACAAACATTTTTATTGCAAATTATATTATGATTACAACAATTTCAATTTCAGAATTTTTAAATGATCTTACTATTTTATGTGTTCACCCTTTTGCTTACTGCATGCAGTTGAACTAGTATGACTCCACAAGTTTTTTTGCGAACCCTCCTTGTTATCCAGCATGACATTACAATGTTTCAAAAAGCATCTTGTGCTTTTTTTAATAGTTCTATGCAAGAACATCTGAACTTTTTGTACAAATAAGCTAGCATTTGAGTAATGGCAGAAATAATGCAGAATCACAAATATTGTCAAAATATATTCTGTCAGACTTTTTTTGCATTATTATTTTCTAACAGCCATTTTTGCAGTGATTTAAAGAACTTAGTAATAACTATGTAGTGACCAAATCTTTATTTGAGAAATCAAGAAGTAAATCCCATTCACTTACCCTCTGGTTCACTGATATTGTGCTTTTCTTTCCAGTGCTGTTTTGGAGAGTCAGAAGAAAGAGCCGCAAGATCTGCAGTCATGTTCTCCTCATCTTTCATATCTTTCCTGCTCTCTTGCTCTTCATCAGAGTTTTCATCTTGACTTGACTGGAGGGTATGTGTGGGAGCAGTGGGTAGAACAAGATCTGGATGCTTGGCAAAAAGCTCTCGGAGAATATTAATGGGAGAAACCGTGACTTCCCAATTGGTGATGCCAAAGTCTCTGAGATGGGCTCGGGCATGACTGGAGAGACCAGCCCTGGTGTCAAAGCCGGCACTGCAGAACTCGCATCTCATAACACTGAAGGTCGACGGGTCAAAGTTGGCGACTAGAGGTGGCAATGGAAAGTTTTACATCAAAAAAAGTTACACAAGCCTTTGGTTCTGTATCGTAGGAAAATACATTTTCATGAGACATCAAGTTCACAGACATTAACAATAGTAGGCAAAAAGCCATCTACGTTTACATTTAGAAGTCTCCTCACCTTTTTTCTTCTTTTTCTGGTAGGAGAATTTCTTCTCAATGGCATTAACCTCCTCTGGGGAGATGAAGTGCCTAACGTTGTAACTGACACCCACTCTGTTCAGGTGACCCCTAATGTGATTGGCTAGTCCGATGCCATTATGGAATCGATCTGGGCAATAAGGGCATTTTCTTTCCACACTCTTGAACAACCCCTCTCTATCATCATCTTCATCATCTTCCTCAGTTAATGCACCAATAAGACGATTTACAACATCTTCATCATCTTCATCTTCTTCATCCTCATTATCATCATCATCACCATCCTCTAGTTTTGTAACAACAAGTGTGTCTTCTTTGCTCCTCCCCTGACTATCAGATTTATCTTTTTTGAGTTTGGGTTCCTCCTCCTTTGCTTCAAGCTTTTTGCTGCTCTTCTTTGGTGAAGAGGAGCTGGCTTTGATATCCAGAGCACTGGCAGGTGGCTCACTCCCTGAGGTTAAAGTGGAGTGTTAAAGAGTATTTAGCAGTTATGAAAAAAATAAACAAACAAACCAAGATGATTATTGTGCAATCAATTATTGCAATTATTGCGCAACAAAACGTTCGTGGGATGCAATGAGAATGATGGCAAGCTTGGTTAAAGATAAAAGTTGATCTAAATGGAAATTCTGTTTTCTTTTACTCACCCTCATGTTGTCTGAAACACAAATGACTTCTTATGAAACATGAAACAAGATATTTTGAAGAATGTTCATGCTTCTCTTTTCCATACAACAAACGCATATTGGGGTCAGGGGCTCCAAAAAAGGAAAGAGTATAGAGAATGTCTATCAAAATGTCTCCTTTTGCGTTCAACAGAGGAAAGAAAGTCATATGGGTTTGGAACAACAATATGGAAAGTAAATGATGACAGAATTCTCTTTTTTGGCCTGACTACTCTGCAACCATTTACGATCTCTGTGGCACTGCTCATCATTCACCCATCACCCTGCTGTATGAGAGGGGAGTTTGGAGGTCAGAGCTGAGAGACTCTATTATGACGAGGGGTAACTTGTTTCTTAGTTGGGTTTGCTGCCCCTCAAGCAACCCCAGCCTCTCTGCTGCCCCTCAGAGGCTGGCTGAGAAGCTGCTTTTCAGGTGCAAGGCCAGGGTGAAACCTGGGATTTCCCCAAGTTTATGGCCAAGCACAACTCATGTGAACTATGTGCTTTTAGAATTTCAAGACTTGGCATTTGCCTCCATTCAAAATATTGGTCCTTGTGACCATGGCCACTGACTGGATTAACTGTTCCTCTCCTACAGTAAAAATTGAAGGAAGAAAGTCACTATACCACCAACAGTGGCTAATAGTGAGCATCAGCCAATGGAACAGGAAGTTACACCTCACAACTATAATAACTGGCCAATGGAATGGGGAGAGTCACTCCTTTAACCAGTGGCCAATCGACGAGGATGTTCCATTACACAAATTTGGTTCAACCGACTCAGGCACATTGAATCTAGGCATCACAATAGCACAACAATACATACAGTAAATATACACATAAGCATGCATCACTACAAGACCAAAGACAGAAGTACAGGTAATGTATTTATTCCAAATATGAAATTAGAATTGTGACTGCAAATTCTAATTGTTCTGTTGTGGTGGTTAATGACAGTATTATTTAATGTATTATTTAATATATTTAATGTTATAAGTGGATGGCGAGAAATTTATGGAAAATAAAAACAAGACCTTTCTGAAAACGCATTAACAACTTAACTAGAAATATACCATTAGTTTATGCTATTTTGCATCCTCTCTTGTTCCCTACGTAAGTGTTGCATTGACAAGTATGGTTTCCTTTACACAAATGCTGCTGACAATACTAAGTGTTAGCATTGACTGAATTCATTTACATTTATGCATTTGGAAAACACCTTATCCAAAGCAACTTGCAGATCATTCAAGTTTTGCCTAAGTGCATATGTCTGTTTCCTGGGAACTGAAGCCTTGTCATTGCTATCACCTTACCAGTTTAGTTACACAGCTAAGCATTGACTGGTCTTGGTGCTATAACTTGTTATTGACCTACCTGTTTTGGAGTCTTGTTCTGAATCATGCTCTGGTTCTGGTGTTAGAATGTCTTCTTTCTGGCCCTTATCTGCAGTCTGGTTTGAGATTTGGACTTGCTTTGTTACACCGGTAGTCAGGGTTGACTTACGATCAAGTCTTGTACTTGCTCTTGTGCGCCCCAGTTTATTCTTTGCAGCCCGGACTGAGCGCTTTTTTCCTATGCTCTTGAATGCCACATCCTTACGCCTTGGATTTGGAGGAGGAGACATTAGATGCTGAGGTTGTAGAACATTCTCTTCCATAGAATTAGCCGGAGATGTCTCTCCTGTTTGTCTCGACTCCTCCGCATGGTCTGTATTTGCATGCAGGGTTGTTTTATCAGGTTGGTCTGTGGCTTCTCCTGGGGTTGCAGAAGCTCTTTGACAAGACAATGAACTAGAGTCCACCTGTGAAGGGGCAATGTCTGGCTGTGTTTCTTTAGGTTTTTTGGATGCTCGGATGGGGTACCTCTTGTTGAGAGGTGAAGTGATAAAAGTTGGTGTAACATCTGCAGAGGACTGGACCTGTCCTTTCTTGCAGGATTTCTGCTGGAAGCGGGGTGAAGTTCGATAAACGCCAGCCTTTTTTCGGGTGGTGTGCGTCTTGGCGTGCTCGGAAAGCTCTTGAGGCACATCACAGCTGAAGTTGCACTCAAGACACACAAACTGGCCACAGTTGACCTTTGTTAACTCTTGGATGACTGGCTCCGATGCATTAATGCAACTGGCTTGCACTGCCACCCGCTTTTCCTCCTCATTTAATTTTCCAATCTCTTCAAGGATTTTCTGCCGTGACTCCTCATGGCATCGGTGATGATCTAGCAGCAGTACCTTGTCTACAAACTCCTGACCACACTCTATACATTCAAAAGCATTTTTATTAAGATGTCCGCTCCAAGCTTCTTTCTCTCCACATTGCCATTTCTTCCCAGGTCTACCGACCTGGCCATGCTCAAGCATGTGTTCACGTAGATGGGCACGTTTTTTGAAGTAAATGCTACATTCTACACATGTGAAAATCTCTTGGGAGAGGTCTCCGTCCAGTTGGTGGTCTACTACTGAGTTCTGCCTACCTCGTACCTTCTCTGTTTTTTCCTCTTTAAAATCAAACATCCCTCCCCCATCCTTTACGGTTTTCTTACGCTGCTTTGCTCCAGAGGGTTTTCCCCTGGTCCTTCTGCCGGCTCCCGTTGTGCGTTGCCAGGTGCCTAAACCAGAGAAAGGCCTCAGTATGACCCTCTTTTTCCTTCTGCGCTGGATGAAGGTGCAGTGCGCCCAAGGTCCAGGTGGTGGACTCTCTGGCTCAGAGTCTGCTGGGAAGGTGTATACATCTGCCTCTTTGGTGATCTTCTCTTCCTGCCCTCTGCGATTAAGGACTTTCTGATTATCTTTCTCTTCTTTTTGGCATCCCTCTTTTGGTGTAGTATCTGGTAGATGGCTCACTTTGTCTTTTTCCACTGCAAGTAAATAGGGAAAGGTTTTATTGACTTGAGTATTTTCTTATTTCACATGGTGGTATTGACATGAATTCAAACATGCTTTGAGGTACAGTACTTTTCGTTTTTTTACGTTTTGCTGCACGCTTCGGTAGGCTGGAGTCTGTTGTTGGCTCCATGTATGTAGCATCTCCTTTATTCTCCACCTCCAGGAGGGGAAGTGGGTTTTTATCAAGAAATAAGTGCTTGGTTTCCACAGGTTCTTGGCACGGATCAATGTCAAAGCTGCAAGTATAAGGATTAAGACTGATGAATAGGTTTCAGCTCTATATTTATCTCCATCAAACCCCTCAATATTTAAATCCTCATATATGCACCTTTCTATAAACAGGGGTGCACATAACTGGTGCGCAGGTGACCATGAATGGAAAAAATAAACAATGTGCAGAAGAAAACATGGAGGGAAGCGCTTTTGAGTGCCAACATTTTTGGGCACAGAATGAGACACGTTTACTTACTGGAGAAAAATCTTACTGGAGAAAAATCTAACTGGATTTTTGTCCATCTCTGGTAAGATAGCAATATGATGATAAGTGTGTTCATTAACTATTAGTTATTAATAGGTGTGTAACGCATGTGATTCGCAGATTAATTGCTAAGTTTAACCATCACAGAGTGAAAGTTTGTTATTTGGACATGTTTTGTCTTGCCAATTTACACATTCAAACGATTTTAAAAGTGAAAGAAGAGGCAAAAATTGTGCGCATCTGCGCAAAACTTATCTGTGTGCAAAGCCGCATGCAGAGAAAGAAAGAGGCACGTTTCAGACAGCACTCGAACACCGAATTGATTCCTCTTTCGTGTTTACTTGCGCTTGAACGGACACAAACACACAAAATTATGTCAAAATACGTGTCTCTGCAAGTTTTCTCTCGGTTATGTCATAAGTGAACAGTTGAGAAAGAAACCGTATGTGTTTCAGTATATTCGATCTGTGCATTCTGTCTTTAAAGTGACAGCAGTTTAATATTCCTGCTGTTGTCTGTGTCATTATTTTAATATAAAATAAAGAATACAGATTGAACCTTTATTTAATTTCTACAGTGAACAAATGGTGTTAAAGTGAGGAGAGCAGTCAGGAAGAAAGTGATGACGACAGCTTGTTGGATAAGTTTGCCGCGTAAAGTGTGAGTACCAAGCATCATCTCCAGGTGCTCCCTTGAGGACCAGGCCAAAAAAAGTAATGTGCACCCCTGTCTATAAACCTGTTTTTCCATGTAATTATCTGCATCTCACCTGTCTTGTTGTAGTACAGAGGTGGGACTCCCTGGGCTGTGAGCAGCCAGACCATGAGGGTTAGAAAAGTGCTGAAGTTCTTCCTCTGACATAAACCATTGGAATCCACACAGGAACACAAACAATATACACATGACTTAACAGAAAGCAGTAGACTCACAGTTATAAATACAGCATGTAGACAAACAAAACCATTAACACTTTTCACAGAGAGACAAGTTTCACAGTACAAACACATAATAGTTCAACCTGAATGTAGCTGAATGATTGCAAATTCTCATTTCAAGACTTTTTGAGTTTCTTATGATTTAGATAGACACCCATGTATTTTTCACTGACATGAAAGTAAGAATGAACCAGAGAGACAATTACCATCCAAGGTTTCTTTCTCCGAGTCCGAGTCCCATGTGAGAGATGAGGGAAAGCCTGAAGAACGTGGACTTCTCTGTACTTTACCACAATGTTCCAGTGTGGGGAAAAAGCAGTTTGGACCTTCTGAATCTCCATTTCCATCACCCTTCTCCACTTCATCACAATGCAATAACCCCCCCTGTGAGTTCAGAGGGTTGAAACAAGTCCAACATTACATAGTTCTGTTTAGGAGAGAAATAAAATGTTGCAAGATTCTCACACACATGTACGCTAACTGTTAAAAGATAGGAATCAGAAATGTATACAATAACTATTATTATTAAAAGGCATCTAACTGTATTAAAACAATGACTCCCACATATAATGTTTTACATTCATATTTTAACAGTTAGTTGTTATTGTTTTTTTCCATTGGAAAAGGGGAATAAATTAATGCGTTAAAAAGATCCATTGTCTAGGGCCTTGGCTATACCAGGAAGGTGCAGTTGAGTAAGGATGTTGATGTTGAAGGCAGTAGCCCTTGGTTGGACATCAGATCTTGGGGGTCCCTGGTCGAGAGATCATCCTCAGGCTCCATGATCCTCTGGTGCACAGGCTTGTGTGCAGTTGCAATCCACCTCTCCTGTTCTACATTATGAAGAGCAATTCCATTTCTGGACAAAAACAAACACAACTAAGATGCAATCTAAGACTGACCACCTGAAAGCAATAAATATGGACTATTAGCCACAAAAATCTCATAATGTTATGGTGTATTTAAATAAACTCTACAAATAAGCAGTTGCAAGATGTTTACAAAGAGGTTAATGTGGGGATAAATTACATACTGCTCTGTGCTATTTAGTCTCTGAAAGAGTGCATTTGAATAGCCTAACTAAATCTGTGCTGAATTCATGAGGAGTATCACTCTGTCTGACCTATTTTATCATGCCTCATTTCCTACGCTGATAATATCAGAGGAGGCCGTTTTCTACTGGAGAAAAAAAATAGGCTAGTACCGGCTCCCGAAAATATGGTGCTCGTCTATGTAGTTCACATGCGTTTTTAACTTGCGATATTAATACTGGACCATCTGCAAATGCCGTCCTTACCCAGCAGCATAATCTGAGACTGTTAAACATTTCCCAGGATGTGTGAGGTGAGGATGAAATTGTGCAACACTCACGGAAAGCGGCCTGTCTTTGGAATCCTCTGCGTCCAATCACATCGCTTTCTCCATGTCCTATTTGGATTCAAGAGGCACGAACGCACGGGCGCTTATAGAGCATGTGTGCGTTGCGCTGTATGCGTCCCGGAGCGTCGCAGCCTTCCCTCAGGATCACCGGGAAAAGCATGTAGGTTTAGCTAACGGTGAAGACCGCCTTTGCACTCTAAACACCGGACTCCATGTTGTTAGTTTCGGAGGGATGGTGACGTTGGTGGGGAGGGGAAAGCAGTTTAAGTATCAGCCACGGTGTAACTCTTTCACAGCAGGTTGAGAGATGAACAAGACTTGATCAGTGCGGTAGCAACGGTGTTGTTACCTACGCGGTGCATAGCTGACCAATTTCAGTAGCATACATTTATTAGTGCTTGTTGTAAACGTCACTAATTTTAAGTGCAAAAGAATGTAAAATGCTACAGTTAAAAACGGTAAAATAATCGAGTCAGCTTAAAATACACATAAACTATAAATATGTAAAAAAGAAAATATTGCAAAAAAATTTAAGGACATTTAATAAATTATAATGTATAAATACTATATAATTTATTAAGTAATTGCATACAAATATATTTTATAATAATATAATACATCTGTCTGTCTGTCTGTCTGTCTGTCTGTCTATCTATCTATCTATCTATCTATCTATCTATCTATCTATCTATCTATCCGTCTGTCATTTTGTCTATCTATCTATCCATCTATCTCAGTCATACATTGTACATTTCCACATGCCTTACAACATCAGTGTACCACAGTTAGATAATTTTAGCTAGAAAATACCTAAAATTTTTAAAATAAGTAAAATTAAGTTGTGTTCAAGGGGTATTGATTAAAAATACCTTGTTTTAATTATAACCACAGCACAGTCAGATTTGTAAATTTACAACATCATATAAGCTAGGTTTGCTTATTTTATTATATTTTATCAATGTAAAAATAGGGTGGTAATGTTTCTGATCAAAGTAATATACTTAAACATTAAAATTTTAAAGGAGCTTTAGACCAAAAGTATTTTTTTAAAGAAATTATGCATTTATTATGAGCGATACATGTAATACATCATGTACTGTGTTCCAGAGACACAGTTGACATTGTTGATGTCACAGTCATCAAGGCAAATAGCTCTGTAGGACAAAAACAGAGATACACACAGATACACGGTTAAGGTCTGATCTATTGGGACAACAATACATTATGAGCAGTCAGAAGTTCAGAACCACATAAGTTCAATAAATCCCATAACATTTTTGTTTATCTTTTTACCTGGTAACGCTCCCATGTCTGGATTTCACGGTAGAAGGCATTTCCTGGGCATTCTGTGGAAGTGGCTTGCCTGTGTCCATACAAGGAGTAAGATGAAGACAGTCGACCTCCGTTCACAGCACAGCTTGTGAAGTCGTACCGCACCATGTTTATCGCACTCCTGGAGGGGAGGGTGGAGGTATAATCTCCAATGAAGGAGACGCCATAGCCTCTGGAGTTGTACCCGTAAGTGTGGGCACCCACCCAATTCCAACCGCGGCCTTCGTACAAGTTTCCATCAGAGCCAGCAACAAAACTTCAGGGGGAAGAACAAGAAATTAAATTGCAAACAATCAGTACAGAAAAGAAGTTAAAATGGCTTTATGGTACAGAATGATATCTTAAATTATTTTACTACCCATTGGGACTTTCCTAACCTGTATCCAATATCAGACCATCCATTGCTTTGCTGGTGATAGCGCTGCATGGACCGCATCTCACTGGCACATTGCTCAAAGGTGGTGCAAGGACTGGAGGGTTGATATGTGTGGTGGATGAAAAGGTACGGCACAGGGAGAGACAGGTAGGAGGGAGAACCGATGAAAGATGCAGCCCCCCATTGAGATCTCGTAATGATTTTGGGACAAACTTGGCAGGGGAAAAAAGCAATGTGAGAACAAAAAAGAAAATAGGTCACAAATAAAGTGGTTTACTTGGTAGTGCATAAATAGTATAATTAAAAATATTTCTAATTTAACAATAAAAGAATATAAAATGTAACCATTAAAACAGTAAATATAAGTCAGCTTTAAATTTACAATTAAAAACAAAAATGTAAAAAACAAAATATATGTATGTATGCTCACCACCAGAGGTCTCCATCAGAGCTTGACATTAACCTTTTTTGCTCACCAGCCACTGTGGCTGCTAGTGGTTTTCCAAAGTTACTAGCAACTCAGCATTTTCACTGGCCACAATTTGGACATTGATACCATTGGGCCATATAGATATGTTTTATATTATCTCATAATTTGGCAGCCGGTATATTAGGTATATTAGGCTGCTGTCACTTGAAGACCTGACACACGGACCCATTATACTGTTTTATATAGCCAATATACTTGTCTTTATGTGCACGCACTTTGGGTGTGAGCACAAAATCTGCGGGAATGAGTAAAATTATGCGAAATCCCACAGTGAAATTCAAGCCCTGTAATGAAACATCTAGGTTAGTAATGCAACCCCCATTCCCTGAAGGAGGGAACAGAGACGTTACGTCGATACTGACATATTGGGGTCTCGTCTGGGAGCCCAATCACCTCCAAGTGGTAACTAAACGAACCAATTAACTTTGGCCAGTAAGATTTGCATGCTGAGTCACACCTACCCGGACATATGGGTATAAATTGGACCGCCATTCTTCACTTCATTCATGCTTTGCTGAGGAGCCGAGACAAGAGCCCGGCCATTCAGCGGTGGTTCAGGGCTGTATCAGGGAACGGGGTTTACATAGACGTTCCCATTCAGTCAGTCACGTTTGATGTTACGTCAATACTGACGTATTGGGGTCCCTTTGGAAAGTGCCATAGCCACTGAACTGTGTTACGAGTGTCGGAGACGCAGATGCTGGCAAGCTGTTGCGTGCTACTTAGCAAACTGCTCTCACAAAGTCGTAACCTACCCAGCGCCCCATGCAAGCCCGAGGGGTAGTCCTCCATACCAGATGGTATAAGAGGAACAGTGTTTGCTCTGAGGACGGTCGAAGCTGCTGTTCCTCCCCAGGGAAGAGTGCTTCGGAACTCAATTCCCGTTGTTTTTCAGCCATGACCAAAACGCTGGGGAAGCGTGCCCAATCCCAAAGGAGGGGAACGCCATGGAGACCACACCCTGCCCGAAGGGAGGTAATGTGTGAAAATACACATATGGACTGACCCATGGGGCAGTGCTACATAGAGTATGGAAGGTCTCAGGTTGCAGAGACCGGGCAGAATGGAACCGCCCAGGGAAAGACACGGGTTTACCAACAGGAAAACACATATGTGACCCTGCCTGTGAAAACCCAGCTAAAGTCATTTTTTTGTGATTCAGTGTTTTTTACATAAAATCATCCTACACAATGTAAAGAACATTCTGTGAAAATATAACCTTAATATCTTTAAAATTGACTGAGTAAGGCCATGTCAAAGATTTGCTCAAATTCGGCCTCAGAAAATCATATTTTTGAGAAATTCCAATTTAAAGATAAGTTATTTTTTAAAACTGCAACACATTTGATCCATAGTTATCCTGCATATGTGACTTATAACACATTAAAGCTGAGATTCTCCCCTTTTTAGTGATATATGACACATCAGTGGAAAAATTCTTAAAGTTTTGTAAAACAGATCTATTTATTATGATGTGCATGTCCAAAAAGCTAAAAGCATAAAAACATTGAAAACGAATGGGGGTACCACAAGAGCTTTATCGTAGCAACAATTACCATGTCAATTCAGTGGAATGATTTGTATAACTTTATTAGTAAAATGAAATATCAGTGAAATGTCAATAATATATCAATTAAATAACATACCATTTCTCATTCTCTGAAATTATCATTCTCTTACTGGCCCACGGTGTAACATTGAGTAAATCTGGAGTAAAAAATAAATAAACAAATAAAATTTCAAGGGATAGTTCACCCAAAAACTGCAATTCTGTCATAATTTACTCACCCTGATGTTGTTCCAAACCTGTATGAGTTTCTTTCTTCTGCTGAGCAAAAAATAAGATATTTTAAAGAATGTTTGTAACCAGACAGTTGACGGACCCCATTGACTTCCATAGTGCCGCCAACTGTCTGGTTACCAACATTCTTTAAAATATCTTATTTTTTGTTAAACAGAAGCAATAAACTTATACAGGATTGGATAGGGTAACATGAGGGTGAGTATGAGTATGAGTAAATAATTTTTGGGTGAACTATCCCTTTAACAGGTCAGTCTCAAACTTTGTACACATTCTAAAATTGTCTAGATGCAAAATAAAATCCTGAGTGACAGCAACTCTCCCTCCTTGAAAAATAAAGAACACTTTTCCCCATTGAAATACTTGCAGTTGCAAGAGAAACTGATTTTCAGTTTCACATCTGGACTTCCAGCATTCAAAGCAAATTCTTCTTGCTGGTGTTCCCTCTTCATGTTCGCCAGACAAATAGCTTGGGGTTCAATCACCAAAACTGGCTTGTCCTCCTCATCATGTTGGTCACTGCCTGAAAAAGCAAAGATAATTTTTTTTCAATTAAATTCAAAGCAAGATACCTAAAAACATGATTGTGTAACATGCAAGAATGGGAAATGGGTTTAATTTCACATTTAAAATGGATAATGAAGCATTTTATATGAAAATATCAGAAAATATTTTTTCAGTTTAGTCAGACTGGATCTGATTAATTGAGGGGAGGGCATAAGAACAAGAAACAGCCTATAGGTGGTTAGCAGACTTCAATTCAGAGTGTAATGAAACAAATAAACATCATGCCATAAACGTAATTCATTTAAACTGACTAAATCCCAATCAACAAATGTAATAAACATTTAAATCCACTATTTTTGCATCACAGATATGTGTTAGCATTACATTGGCTGGATACTGACAGTATACATTTAGGCCTACATATTTAGCATAAAACAATAATAACAAAAACTTACCGTCAAATTCCTCGTCAGTTTCGTCAAAGAAGTGTCCTGTTCATCATCACAATCATCCTCCAGAAAATAATCCGCAATAAAACCGGTTAAATCATAATTTGGGTTCAATTCCACCGAGATTAATATCAAGCAAGCTGTTTAAGCAAGCAGCTATTTTCCGTTCCTGCTCATACTTCGGTGTCGCCGGCAGATGTCAAAACAACGCATTACGTTACCATCATCCAGCAAATAACACGTAGCAGGCCAAAAATGTCCTTAAAATAAGTTTAATATTATTGGCAGAATACTAAGCTACAAAACAAATAAGCAGTTCTTAAAATATTGGCTATGACAAGAAAAAATCACCACAGACATCTAAACGCGGCTGACATCTCTCTCTTTTTTTGCATTGTGTTGACCTGATTACCGGCGCTCGCGGATTGATATTAAAGTCTGTTTTTACTCTTTCGAATAGAAAATACACAGAAAAGAAGTTCCTGAACCGATTGATATACGAATCAGCAGTGTTGTTGCGCGAAATAAACGCAGAGACGACTGAAATCAATGTTTAGGAAGCCCACGTCCGTTTTTTTTTTTTTTTTTGCGCAAA
Source organism: Squalius cephalus (assembly GCF_949319135.1). Taxonomy (NCBI): domain Eukaryota; kingdom Metazoa; phylum Chordata; class Actinopteri; order Cypriniformes; family Leuciscidae; genus Squalius; species Squalius cephalus. The sequence continues at coordinate 28,257,447 of NC_137122.1, forward strand.
AGTATAACGTAGTGTCAATAAAATCAGTAATTTCAGTATTTATCATGTTATAAATGAAAATGTAAGTATTGCATCTCAAAACCAATGGTATAATCTATCATTTACAGCAATAAACACACATGGACTATTTTTGTCATTTTTATGGCTATGACTACTTTGACGCTCGTTAACTCATAATTCGATTCTGCGACTTTAGCCGGGGTTTCACAGGCGGGGTCACATATGGGATTACCGAGGGGGAATCAGATCATATGGGCATCTAGTCCAGTACAAGGGCTGACTGGCCGGGCATGCACACGAGTACTGGGCCTAGCGTCAGACGCCTCCGCCACGTCTGACTGCCGAAGGATGCTGGAGGAACTCAATCAGGGTTCACCAAGTGGGGAACTCACCTGAAGAGCAAGTAGGCACTCATATCCCTCTGTTAGAGTGGAATGGCGCCGCAAGCGAGACACCAAGCCAGTCTTACTGTACATTACCTGTTCGTACCCAACACATGGAAAGAGATCGGTTCCACTCGGAGATTATAGAATCTTGCAAATGTGTTAGGTGTCGCCCAGCCTGCAGCTCTGCAGATATCTGCCAGAGAGGCTCCGTGCACCAACGCCCAGGAGGAGGCAACAACCCGAGTGGAGTGAGCCCTCACCCCGAGGGGGCACGGCTCGCCTTGGGACTGGTAAGTGAAGGCGATGGCATCCACTATCTAGTGGGCCAACCTCTGTCTGGAGAGAATCTTTCCCTTCTGAAGCTCTGCGTGCAGTCCATGTAAGCGCACAGTGCTTGAATGGGACACAGGGCAGCGGGCAGCGAGGGCAACATTTGCAAGTTCACCACCTGTCCCGAAAAGGAGTGTTGGGAACTTTGGGCACAAATTTGGGCACACACGAACTCAAGGCATGATTTGCTGACCCAAAATGCTTGCAGGTCCCCTAACCTCTTGAAGGAAGCGAGCGCACTCAGGAGCACTGTCTTCAGAGACTTGTGTTCAACTGACTCTAGGGGCTCGAAGGGAGCTCTCTGTAAGCCCAAAAGGACTGGGAGGGATTAACCTCATGACGCCTCTCAGGAACCTGATGATCAGGTTGTGCTTTCCCAGTGACCTGCCATCAACAACATTGTCATGAGCTGCGATGGCGGCAACATAGACCTTCAAGGTGGAGGGAGACATTGTCTGCTCCAAGTCCTCTTAAAGGAAGGAAAGCACAGAGCCGACTGGGCATTTTCGGGGGTCGTTATTCAGGCGGATCAGCACCGACTGTGCACACTCATGGGTGAGACATGCTGTCATATTGACCGAGCCCCACTCCACACCAAAATAAGAGATGATGCACAGAGGAAAGCTTGCTCTTCTTCCAATTGACCCGAAGCCCCAAATGGGTGAGGTGTCTGAGCACCACGTCCCTGTGTTCGTTCGCATAACTGATCTCGGGACTGGGCCAGGATGAGCCAGTCGTCGAGATAGTTGAGGATGCAAATGCCCAACTCCCCTGAACGGAGAAAGGGCAGCTTCCGCGACCTTGGTAAAGATGTGGGGAAACAGGGACAGCCCATAGGGTAGGACCTTGTACTGATATGCTCGACCTTCGAACGCAAAGCGTAGAAACGGTCTGTGTCGAGGCAGAATTGAGACATGAAAGTAGGCGTAATTCCTTTGGCACCAAAGGGGCAACAGACGTACCAGCAGGGGGGCAGCAAGAAGTGATGGGGCCCAACTCAGGAAGCACAGTGTCCCGGAGTAAAGGTAGTGAGTGTAGTGCACTTACCTGTGTCTGTGGGTCCCCTGAGGGACTGGGTAGGGAGGCGCGAGGAGGCAGTGCGTCCTCAGAGCCCCCTGCCCGTGGTGAATGAGGGTGTGGTTGAGAGTGAGGGAGCAGTGCGTCGCTCACTGTCAACACAGACCCGATATGGCCCAGAGGTTTTGGAAAGGCGGTGGAACAGAAATAAAACGAAACACAGGATTCTCCACCTGGTCCTCCTATGGGCGAAGGAGCGGTGCCTTCACCATCTCCTAGAACAGAGCAGTTCCCTCTATCTCTGGGGCACCCATCTCAGGGCCACTTGGATGGTCGCTTGGTGGGCTTAGCAGTCTGGACGGGCTGTGTCGCATTCCTGCGGGTGGCCCAGGGTCGACAGGATGCCTCCAGACTTCCCAGAGCTGGTGCAGCCGCAGGGGGATGCCCTCTGCAATGAGTAGGCTGGGGGCCAACCTGAGGTGGCTTGATGGCAGTGTCACGCCAGGGCAAGATATGTTTTATGGCCTCCATCTGCTTTTGGACTGCCGAGAACTGCTGGGCAAAGTCCTTGTCAGTGTCGCCAAAGAGGCCAGCCTGGGAGATGGGGGTGACGAGAAAGCAAACTTTCTCGGTGTCATTTCATTTCAGCCAGGTCCAACCAGAGATGACGCTCCTGGACCAGCAGAGTGGACATCGTCTGGCCGAGGGCAAAACGCTCAGTCAGTCGCCATGTGCAGTTCCTGCAACAACCCCGGCTCAGAACTACCCTCGTGCAGCTCTTTGAAAGCTTTTGCCTGATGGACCTGCAGGATGGCCCTAGCATGCAGGGCGGAGGCGGCCTGTCCAGCGGTGGAGTAAGTCTTAGCAGCCAGAGATGCCATCGTCTTACCCACCTTGGACAAGAGGCGCGGACGATTCCGCCAAGTGACGGCACTTTGCGGGCACAAGTGCACCGCAACTGCCAATCCACCTGTGGAACGTCCATGTAACCCATGGCAGTCCCGCCATCGAGGGTAGTGAGAGTGGAGGAGGAAAAAGAACGTCTTCGGGCAGTAAAAGGGAAAAGAATGGCCGTCAGCTCTGGATCCGATTCACACCGCTGGAATGCGCCTTTACACCAAGTAGAACCCACGACAAGCTGAAAAAAAAAACAGAAGGAATAATAATTGCTGTTTTCAGAGGTAAACTCCTAATTGCAATAAAAAGAGCTGTTTGCTCTCTCAGAGTTGAAATGCACTTTTTTGATTGAAGGTAATCTGGAAAAGAGTGATCGCTGTACAACCGTTCGGCTCAGAAGCAAAATATGAATGAAGTGAGTAATGCCGGTCCTATTTATAACCGTATGTCCGGGTAGGTGTGACTCAACATGCAAATCTCACTGGCCAATGTTCATTGGCTCGTTTAGTTACCACTTGGAGGTGATCGGGCTCCCAGACGAGACCCCAATACCTCAGTATCGGCGTAATCCACCTGCACTTGGCCGATGGGAGGGTGTTAATGTCAAGCCCTGGTCTCCATCACCTGAGTATTGACACTTTTTCCTCGGACTCCATTTCCCATATACCCATACCTGAAACTGATAACCATCCACCTGCACCTCATTATCTGGGCTATTTCAGCTGCACATACACTAATCAGTATAAACTAATCAATATAAAATGGTAAACATCAGTAATAAATAAATAGGTTTACTTACCCGCATACACATGGACAAATTGCTCAAACCCCTCGTTCACAACATCATCCAGCCTCTTCCTGTCAGACTCATTTAAGTTACGGCGAACTGTTAGAGCCTGAACCACTTGGCTTTTCAGCAAAGAGAAGCTGAGGACCTTTTTAAAGTTCATCCTTCGATTTTGACTAATCAGACGGGGCGCTGCGTCCAACCCTGCGGCATCAAGCTGGTGGCTGTAGTAACTCTTCAGCAAGTCACTCAGTGAAAGCTCACGAAGGTTAGATGTGGCAACTTCTGACCCGAGAATGAACCCATCCATTCCTCCGGTTATTAGGGCGTCTGTTGCCAAGGAGGGCAAACCAGAGAGAGTGTACACCTTTGGGGATTTAATGCTATCCCAAAAACCTTTAGTGCCCAGAGGAGCGCTGGACTGCTCATTGTGAGCATGATGGACCAAAGAGGCAACCAGGTTCTCGGTCAAGGTTAAAGGGTACAGGCCTTGGATGGTCGACTGCAGCCCAGCCTCAAGTCCGAGGAGCATTGGGGCCAACGCCACATTTGAACCATCTAAAGTCAGAACTACACCTTCCTCCTCACCCAACTGTGTTATGCTATGATTAATGACATTGCTTAAGAATGAAATGACGGATGGTTCAGTCGCAAGGTCGCGTGCATCACTGAGGTCACCAAGGTGACGCTTGATGAGGTCGGTTTCAAAGCCAGCAGCCTTACGTAAACCTTTGACCACATTGAGTATCTGAAGTCCTGGATTCTTTGCTTCAATTCTCTCCACAGCACTGATGAAGTCATCCATGCGCCTTGTGGTGCTCACTTATGAAACAAATAAAGAAAACATGGACATTTTAAATAGTAATAATGCAACCACAGCTATTAAAGGAGTCAAATAACAAGGACTCAAACATCTAGAATTCATTGTACTGTGAGTTTCAGACCCAAAAACTCCTCCACAATCCATAAAAATACCCTAAACATTTAGCGAACCCAAGCAGTAAAACACTTTGCAATAAGGTTTCATTTATTAATGTGTAAACTTCACTAGTAAACATGAACGAACAATGAACAAAACTTCTACAGCACCTGTTAATCTTAGTTAATGCTAATTTAACCATTTATTAATACATTTTTAGAATCTAAAGTTCACATTAGCTAATGCACTATGAATTAACATGAACAAACATTTGAGAATTGTATTTTTAATAACATTAACAAAGATGAATAAATTCTGTTAAATAAATATATTGTTCATTAACAAATGTTAACAAAACCATATTTGACGTTAATGAAAGTAAAATGTTTTTGTCACTGATGTGAAATCGGTGATGACGTAAGGCAATATTTTAAGTAAATAACTCACATTCATTTCGGTCTGTTTCTCAAACAAAGTTACCGTACAGCTTTAGGAGACTTAGAAAATAACTCAGTCACATAAAGAACTTTTTCTGTATTTTTATGGTGCTATTTTTTTGGTCCTATTATTGAAAAACTCTTTGATGTTTTGGTTTGGTTCATGACGAAAGAACGTCTTCTGTTTGGAATGACAAGAAGGGTAATAAAAGTCATTTTTTGAGCGAACAAACCCTTTAAAAAACTTTTCTAATATTTGTCTGTACACCAAATGAAGAGTATATGATCAGTAATTATTCAGCATAGTGACTAGAAGATTGAATATGACTTACCTTCAGTGAAGCCACTGGCAAACACCACAAGCAAAGAAACAAGCAACGGCAAGTGCCAAGCCATGAGGACAGAAGTTACGAGCACTGAAGATTCTCTGTTCACACAGAATGGATGTGTGTCTACCTGCACCTCATACGCATTATAAATACATTCTAACGCTTATGTAAGCACGTACTGATTAACTAAAGGTTAACATAATAAAGGTCAATTTAGACATGAGAAAGTGACAGCTGCTTTCAGTGTGCCCCAAATAAACTGCCCAAAACCCATGATAAAGAAAGAAATGTCAATAATCTTAGTTTCTTAATGTACATCACAAAAATATTATGCACCCCAAAAAATTAAGATTCCAAAAGGGTTTTTTTCACAGTGATTCCATAGAAGAATCACCTTTCAGTGAACCATTTTTAAATGTGGCCTTTTTTTCTTAGTGTGAAGAACATTTGGTAACACTTTATTTTGATGTTCCCTTTTGAACATTCTGTTGACTATAAGTAGCTTTGCAACTACATGTCAACTAACTTTCATTAGAGTACAAGTAGAGTGTTTGCTTAATATCTACTATTTATTGTGATGCTCCTCCAACAGACATTCTACTGGTAACTTTGCAACTACATGTCATCTTATTCTTACCCTAACAGTCTACTAATACTCTACAGTTAGTAGACATGTAGGTGCGACGCTACTTATAATCAACAGAATGTGTTAAAGGTACCATCAAAATAAAGTGAAACCAAGAGTTTAATGCTTTTTCCACTATTAAGAACCTTTTGTGGAATGGAAAGGTTCCATGGATGCACTTAAAATATGATTTTGTCTCTTATTCCAGGGTTTCTGCAGGTTTTATAAAGGGAAATTTAAGAGTTTTTAATGACCTTCTTAAGACCAAGTAAATAAAATTTAAGGAATAAATTGAACGGAACACAATATATGTGTTGTTTTAGCAACTTCAGAGTTTGACAACACAACTTACAACAGATGATTTGAATTATGTACCAGAATTTTCTTATTTGTTCATTATTGTAAATAATGATGAATGAAACTGCATGTTTAAACATAAGACAATTGTTTTAACTTCAGTGAGTTAACAAAAAAAAAAATAAGTTGGAACAACATAAGAAAACTTAGTTTGACAAATGTAATGAAGTTACAGTGATCTTGCTCGATATCAAATCTTCCTTTGATACGTTTTTTTCACAAGGTCCTGAAATCACCAAATAGGAAACTGGGTTAGGTTTTCCAAGGACATTTTTTAAAGTTTAAATCAGGTGTGTCCAAACTTGGTCCTGGAGCGTCACTGTCCTGCAGAGTTTGGCTTCAACTTGACTCAACACTCCTGTCTGGAAGTTTCTAGTACGCCTTATAGTAAGACAGTGATTATCTGGTCCAGGTGTGTTTAATTGGGGTTGGAGCTGAACTCCTACAGGACAGTGGCCCTCCAGGAGCAGGACTGCACACCCCTGGTTTAAATCATATTTGATAAATAGAGGTTTTGATCGCTTTTGAAATCAATTATCAAAAAGTGTCCTGTTTCTTGGGGCGTTTTCCCAGACAGAGATTAAGCCTAGTCACAGACTAAAATGGCCCTTTAAACCAGATTAACAGAAATAGTCTCGGGAAACCTGAGAAGGGAACGAGACACTGCGTCGATGACGAAACCATGTGGAACGCCTTTTAGCGTAGCTCGTCTGAAGTATGAATGAAACTAATCCAATCCTATTGGCGTTGCATGATGACGTAGCATGTGACGGCATACACGGAAGCTACAAAGGGACGCCAGCACACAACAGCGTTAGCTTCGCGATGAAGCAAACCGCTCCCAGGCAGGAGGAGGCGTGGCAAAGGCAGTGTCTCGTTCCCTTCTCAGGGAATCTTCTCACAATGAAGCCTGCCTGTCCCAGAGTGAAGCTGTCTCAGGCACAACTAGGACGAGAGCACTCGTGCACCGGGTGTAGAGAGGAGGTCCAGACTATAAAATCTCATGAATGTGTGTGGAGTGGCCCAGCCAGCCACATCATATATCTCATGAATAGGTGCACCTGGAAGGAGGGCTCTAGAGGACTCCATGCCTCTGGTAGAGTGTGCCCTCATGGACAAAGGTGAAGGCAAACTGCGCACCTGATAGGCCAGGGAAATAGCCTGAACAATCCAGTTGCTTATGATCTGTTTAGAGGCTGTTGGGTGACCCGAAACACAGCAGCAACTGGTCCGTCTTCCTTCCTTCACTGAGAAGACCTCTGGACATAGATTTTAAGTGCTCTGACAGGGCAGAGCAAATTAAGTCTCCCATATCCCGCCATCACATGAGGTGGGGGATTAAATGCCTACAGAACCGTCAACCTTGCCATATTAGACGGCACTTTAGGGACATAGGTGCAAGATGGCCTTAATTCTCCTAGGAGTAAATTCAAGGCATTGCGGAGATATGGAGAGCACCTGGAGATCTCCTACCCTCTTAAGAGAGGTAATGGCAAGGAAAAAGACCACCTTAAGTGACAGGTTCTTGGCCCCAGCCAACTCCAGAGGTTTGGAGTGGGCCTCAACCAGCCCTTCGAGAACCACTACCAGGTCCCATGTGGGAACTCTGGTCCGAGTCGCAGGTCTCATCCTCCAGGCCCGACGGAGGAAACGTACAACCAGCTGATCATCCTGAGGAGCATGGAAAGCTGCAAGGGCAGCCACGTACACCTTGAGTGTGGACAGGGTAAGACCAGCAGATAAGTGGTCTTGGCGAAATTCCAGCACTAAAGTCACTGGGCAGTTAACTGGGTCCATGCCACGCTCTCTACACCAAGTGGTGAAAACATTCCACTTTAGGCTTTACAGCTTCTTGGTGGACGGAGCTCTGGAGCGGAGAATGGTCTGGACTACCCCTGGTGACAGGCCAGCCTCTAGGTACTGTGCCCCCTCAGGGGCCAGACCCATAGCTTCCACAGCTCTGGGCGAGGGTGGAATATTGAGCCTCCTGCCAGCGACAGCGGGTCCCTCCTGATGGGAATCTCCCATGGGGCGTCTGCCAGGAGTGATATCATGTCTGAGACCCATACTCTGGCTGGCCACAACGGAGCTACTAGAAGTAGACTGACCTCAGCCACACCTGCACCATGGCATCCAACCCAGGGGGGCTGGATGCGTGAGAGAAAACCATAGTGGACAGTGTGTCGTCTCTCGCGACGCAAACAGATCCACTTCCACTAGGCCGGACCTCTTGCATATCGACTTCACCAGGCCGGGGTGAAGTCTCCATTCCCCGGGCCTTAGCCCCTGCCTCAACAGGATGTCTGCTCCCCAATTCTGGTCCCCTGGGACATACATTGCCCTGAGAGACAACAGTTTCCCCTGGGACCACAGGAGGATCTGATGTGCCAGTCTGTATAGAGGGTGCAGACTCAGACCCCCCCGGTGGTTTAAATAGGACACCACCGACGTATTGTCTGTTCTCACAAGAACATGGTGACCTTTGAGGTCTGGAAGGACCTCAGAGCCTGGAAGACCGCAAACATCTCTAGGCAGTTTATGAGCCAAGAAGAATGCTTGTCCTGCCACAGACTTCTTGTAAAGCGGTTTCCAGTTTGTGGACACGAACACTGCCTGGCTGCAAGCCTTTGGGGCGGACACTGCAACATGCGTTCACTGGAAAAACGATGTGTCCCGAGCGCACTTGGCGGCGGGATACAGACATCGATTCCTGAGGGCTCCCCAGAGGGGAGGCTCCTTCTGTTTCGTTCTCGATACCCTGAAGCGGAGGACCGGCAGGGAATAATCGAAAACGATATCCAGTTGTTGTTTTTACTGTACGCGTCAAGATATTTTTGCACGAACAGAGGCTGCACCCTCAAGAGCTGACTGTGCATGCCTCGCATCCAAACGGTATCACTCACACCAATCGCGTGTCACCTCCCGGAGTTTAGCGCGGGCAGGAAAACACACGCTTTCAGCTGTGCTTAAACTAACAATTCAAGTTCCTAAGGGACAAACAACACCAAATAGACAGATCACACAACAGAGAGCGCTTGCTGAAGAGCGAAAGCTGTTGTGTGCTGGCGTCTCTTTGTAGCTTTCGTGTATGCCGTCACACGGCACGTTATCAAGCAACCTCAATAGGATTGGATTAGTTGCATTCTTCAGACGTGTTACGCTAAGATGCGTTCCCCATAGTGTCGTCATCGAGTGCGAGTTCCCTCGAAACGGAACTGCTTTCTCTGTCACTTTAAATAGTCCTTGACTTAATCAGTCCAGAGTTTAATAAGCTGATTTCCTGGAGAAAGACTAGAACTTCTTCAGGACTAAATTGAGTCATAAATCAAACCTACCAGGAGGCAGGTTTAACTTCAGATTAACATTGTGTTTCAAAGAAGAAACTTATTACTTGGACACATACAGTCGTGGTCAGAATTATTGGCACCTTTGGCAAATATGAACAAAAAAATGACAACAAAAAAAATCACAAAAACCTAACCTTTCATTTAAGTAAAGCTGGAAATGGGGGGAAATAATCTACCTTTATGAATTTACAGATAAAATAAACTAGTTTTGGTGGGGGGGGGGGGGGGGGGGGGGGTTGCCATAATACAGAAGGGAACAGACAGGTGAGTTATGTGAAACGGGTTTTATTGTAAAGCAGAGGGTAGAGACAACAGCGGGAACCAGGCGATGGTGAGTGGATGGTGACTGAAGATTGTTGGTGGTGACTTAGCTGGCTATAGACTGATGTTGGGTTTCTGTGCAAATGGTGCTGAGCTAAGATGTCCGGTGAACTGGAACTGGACGAGAGATGAAGAACAGACAGGGGACAAGTAGGTAATCTGTACGTCGTAATAGCAGAGACGAGACCAGACACTGATGTGAGGGTGATGTGTGTATACAGTGAGGAAAATAAGTATTTGAACACCCTGCTATTTTGCAAGTTCTCCCACTTGGAAATCATGGAGGGGTCTGAAATTGTCATCGTAGGTGCATGTCCACTGTGAGAGACATAATCTAAAAAAAAAATCCAGAAATCACAATGTATGATTTTTTAACTATTTATTTGTATGATACAGCTGCAAATAAGTATTTGAACACCTGTCTATCAGCTAGAATTCTGACCCTCAAAGACCTGTTAGTCTGCCTTTAAAATGTCCACCTCCACTCCATTTATTATCCTAAATTAGATGCACCTGTTTGAGGTCGTTAGCTGCATAAAGACACCTGTCCACCCCATACAATCAGTAAGAATCCAACTACTAACATGGCCAAGACCAAAGAGCTGTCCAAAGACACTAGAGACAAAATTGTACACCTCCACAAGGCTGGAAAGGGCTACGGGGAAATTGCCAAGCAGCTTGGTGAAAAAAGGTCCACTGTTGGAGCAATCATTAGAAAATGGAAGAAGCTAAACATGACTGTCAATCTCCCTCGGACTGGGGCTCCATGCAAGATCTCACCTCGTGGGGTCTCAATGATCCTAAGAAAGGTGAGAAATCAGCCCAGAACTACACGGGAGGAGCTGGTCAATGACCTGAAAAGAGCTGGGACCACCGTTTCCAAGGTTACTGTTGGTAATACACTAAGACGTCATGGTTTGAAATCATGCATGGCACGGAAGGTTCCCCTGCTTAAACCAGCACATGTCAAGGCCTGTCTTAAGTTTGCCAATGACCATTTGGATGATCCAGAGGAGTCATGGGAGAAAGTCATGTGGTCAGATGAGACCAAAATAGAACTTTTTGGTCATAATTCCACTAAACGTGTTTGGAGGAAGAAGAATGATGAGTACCATCCCAAGAACACCATCCCTACTGTGAAGCATGGGGGTGTTTTTCTGCACATGGGACAGGGCGACTGCACTGTATTAAGGAGAGGATGACCGGGGCCATGTATTGCGAGATTTTGGGGAACAACCTCCTTCCCTCAGTTAGAGCATTGAAGATGGGTCGAGGCAGGGTCTTACAACATGACAATGACCCGAAGCACACAGCCAGGATAACCAAGGAGTGGCTCTGTAAGAAGCATATCAAGGTTCTGGCGCGGCCTAGCCAGTCTCCAGACCTAAACCCAATAGAGAATCTTTGGAGGGAGCTCAAACTCCGTGTTTCTCAGCGACAGCCCAGAAACCTGACTGATCTAGAGAAGATCTGTGTGGAGGAGTGGGCCAAAATCCCTCCTGCAGTGTGTGCAAACCTGGTGAAAAACTACAGGAAACATTTGACCTCTGTAATTGCAAACAAAGGCTACTGTACCAAATATTAACATTGATTTTCTCAGGTGTTCAAATACTTATTTGCAGCCGTATCATACAAATAAATAGTAAAAAAATCATACATTGTGATTTCTGGATTTTTTTTTTTAGATTATGTCTCTCACAGTGGACATGCACCTACGATGACAATTTCAGACCCCTCCATGATTTCTAAGTGGGAGAACTTGCAAAATAGCAGGGTGTTCAAATACTTATTTTCCTCACTGTATGTAGTGAGGGGTGATGAGGGAATGCAGGTGCAGCGAGTCAATAATCAGGTGATTGGGAATGAGTGGTCAGATCATAGTGATTGGGTGATGCTTGGTGCTGTGATGGTGTGGCTGACTCTGTGACAGGGGTGGGGGGTGGCTTTTAATAGGTACTAATGGAGGACGGACGAGCCAAAACGTCTGTTAACTTTATTAACATGAACACTAGTACCGTAACATTAAATATATGTTCCACACATATTCTATGCATTCTAATGCTACCGTGTAGAACCTAATACTACAATTCAACATTAGATGGCCCTGACATTGGGTAAGGGACACTCTGGGTTGGTGTACAATTAATCAGAAAAGAAAGTGGAAACATGGAGTTTACTTTTTATACCCATATAAACTTGCAGATAAAATAAATTAGTTTTTATTTTGTAATTCAACATCAGACTGTTGTTTTGAAATTATTTTGAAACTGCGTTTAATATTACTCAACATATAAAATTATTTTTACGTTATAAGGCAATATTTTTTTCATTTTTCAATTGAAGCAGGTCCTTCCTCAGAGGAATGTGCCAGGGAGGGGCTGTCATGAGGAGCAAGAGTTCTGGAAACAAGGTGCAGTTGGGCCAATACGGGGCAACTAGCAAGACCTGCTCCTCGTCCTCCCTGACTTTGCACAGTGTCTGTGCGAGAAGGCTCACTGGGGGAAATACATACTTGCGTAGGCCCCTGGGCCAGCTGTGTGTCAGCACATCCATGCATCCATGCATCCATGCTGGACCACGTGGGGAAGGAGTCGCCACTCTCCCGAAAACACAGGCTGGCGTGAAAGCTCGTCGGCTGCACGATTCAGCAGACCAGGGATGTGAATGGCACGAAACGACCTCAGATGCTTCTGACTCCATAGAAGGAGATGGTGGGTGAGTTGTGACATACGATTTGAGTGTATGTCACATTTGAGCGTATGAGACCACCCTGACAGTTGATGTCAGGGTGGTAGGGAGGCAGCATCCTGGCCGTTGGGGCCGTCGTCTGTTTCTATGCAGTGGAGAACTGTTGTGTGAAGTTCTCCACCGAGTCACCGAAAAGGCCGGCCTGGGAGATAGGGGAGTCCAAGAACCAATATTTATCGGCCTCCCACATATCAGCCAGGTATTGGCGTGCAGGGAGGAGGCAGCCTGTCTAGCGGCTCTTGATGGATGACGCGAAACACCCCACCAGGAAGTGCTTTTAGGACACAACTGCAGCACAACAGCGTGCTCCACTGGTAGAATGTCCATGTACCCTTTGGCCTCTCCTCCATCGAGGGTAGCGAGGGTGGATGAGGTACCAGATCGGTTTCAGGGAGAGAAAGGTGTCGTCCACGATCTGGTAATTTCATCAAGCCCTGCCCCAAGAAACCAATCATCCAACCTTGAGGGTTCAGGACACGTTGGAGGCCTCCACTCGAGCCCGACACTTTCGGCGGGCCGAGAAAGCATAGCCGTCAGCTCCGGGTCAGGCTCAGGACACGCTACTTTCCCCGAAGGGGGCAATGCAGCCAAGTCTTCATCCCCAGAGGAAACTAGCTCACTCTGATGCAGCAATCGACATCTGGTCGTCGGGGGGAGCCTCGAATGAAAGACTGATCCCCATGAGAAGGACCAGCACGCTCACTAGGAAGCTCCACTGGTTGTGGTGTGTTAGAGGAGTGAGGGGCCCACAGAGATTGCCTCGGCGGGGAAGCCCTCACTGTGATCCTCAAGTCATCCAGGCTATTCACCGAAGTAGCCCTTTTCTGGCCAGAAGAGGAACTAGATCGGGGTATAGGTGAGGGGACCCCACCTCTCGAGGTATTGGAGTCTCGACCGTAACACCGAGATGGTCATCCACGAACGCAGCCTTAGCATGTTGAATGCCCAAACATGTGAGACAGTGCTCGTGACCGTAAGCCGGCGCCAGGAAATGACCCAGAAACAAACGGGTTTGTGTGTTTTACACGGGTTAACACACAAGCTTTTGTTATCGTGAAGCTGAAGAGATTGCGGCTGTAAAGATCGCGGCACCCGCTGTCACGCCATAACACCAGCACTAGGACAAAGGGCTTATTCCTAAAGAACGCTCGTCTTTGTAGCACACTCTCAGGAGACTGGAACAGACCATAAAAGCACTGCTCGGATCCGAAGCAAAAGCCAAATGTGCATTGCATCCGCTTCCTAATTTATACTCGCGTTGCGGATCGGAGCGCGAGATGCAAATCTCACATGCCAATCTTCATTGGCTCATTTAGTTTACACTCGAAGGTGATTGGGCTCTCAGGCGAGATCCCAATACGTCTGTGATGTCGACGTTATGTCGAACGTGACCAACTGAAAGGGAACTTTAGTGCACATTCATGTGAGTTTGATTTTGGTCCCTGTTTGTAAATCAACATCACTTTAACTATGTGATCACAGCTACATGCTAAGAAAGAGTTTTCTTTCTGTGGCCAAAAAAACTATCCTTTCTGAGAGTTGATAGACGATCAATACTGAGTGTTCGCTGGATGAACACAATAATTGATTGTAATATTAATTCAGCTACATCAAGTTAATTCGAATAACTGATCTAAATATTTATAATTACTCATATTTCCATTTTGAGCTTATTTGCCACACACATTCATTATTGACAGGCACACTGACTGAATAATGCAGAATTAAATAAAGCGGGAGATCGCTTTTATTTTGAAATGAGTTTTCTATATAGGACGAAAATGCAGTAGCTTATACATGTGCGTACCGTAAAACCGTTAAGGTGGCTAGAATGGCCGTTTTGTTCAAAGGCTGGAAAAATGACTATGACTAGATTAAATCTTCTGAATTCTATATGAATGTCAAGGGCAATGTTGGTCAGACCTTTAGTTGGGCTTATTGAATAATGCCACGTTGTTTTACATGCATAAATGGTCAAAATCATCATCAGTATGTGAATAAACTGTTTCCATCACCTTAATGCACATTTTAACTGAGAGTTATGTTAATTCTGAGAGTATATTCACATATCAGCCATTTACAGGATGTCTTATGTAGATTTTGTAATGTAATAAAAAACAACTGATATACTTTTATAAAGACATGCATTTATTATGAGGGATACATGTAATACATCATGTACTGTGTTCCAGAGACACAATTAGATGTCCATTGTTGATGCCACAGTCATCAAGGCAAATAGCTCTGTGGGACAAAAACAGAGATACAACTGAACTGTTAGGAAAGCAATACATTCTGACTCTGAGCAGTCAGAACCCCATAAGATCAATAAATCCCATTAATATTTTGTTTATCTTTTTACCTTGTAACGCTCCCATGTCTGGATTTCACGGTAGAGAGTGTTTCCTGGGCATTCTGTGGAAGTGGCTTGCCTGTGTCCATACAAGGAGTAAGATGAAGACAGTCGACCTCCGTTCACAGCACAGCTTGTGAAGTCGTACCGCACCATGTTTATCGCACTCCTGGAGGGGAGGGTGGAGGTATAATCTCCAATGAAGCAGACGCCATAGCCTCTGGAGTTGTACCCGTAAGTGTGGGCACCCACCCAATTCCAACCGCGGCCTTCGTACAAGTTTCCATCAGAGCCTGCAACAAAACTTCAGGGGGAAGAACAAGAAATTAAATTGCAATCAATCAGTGCAGGGCTTTATGGTACAGAATATCTTAAATTATTTAATACCCATTGGGACTTTCCTAACCTGTATCCAATGTCAGACCATCCATTGCTTTGCTGGTGATAGCGCTGCATGGACCGCATCTCACTGGCACATTGCTCAAAGGTGGTGCAAGGACTGGAGGGTCGATATGTGTGGTGGATGAAAAGGTACGGCACAGGGAGAGACAGGTAGGAGGGAGAACCGATGTAAGATGCAGCCCCCCATTGAGATCTCGTAATGATTTTGGGACAAACTTGGCAGGGGAAAAAAAGCGATATGAGAACACAAAATTGCTATTGGCAGATTGCTAATTTGTCACAAATAAAGTGGTTTACTTTAATGGTATTATTAAAAAATTCCTATTCTCATATTAACAATAAAAGAATATAAAATGTAACAGTTAAAACAGTAAAATACATAAGTCAGCTTTAAATGTACAATTAAAGACAAGAGTAGTATATATGATAGTATACTATATATATTTAGTAGGAAAATAGATTTAAAATATTTTTATAATGAAATAAAACAGTCTTTGTTAACATCAGTAATAAATAAATTGATTTACTAACTCAAATTATATTCAGAATGATCTAAAGTTGTAAAATGACATAATTAAGTCAGCTTAAAATTTATGAACAAAAATTGTTATTTAAAAGCTTTAATTGTATGAAGCTTTTTAGTTAATACTTAAAATTGTAATTTTTACTTAGAAATTTATTTTTATAAATATATATTTAAAACATTTTAACAGAAAAAGATTTAAAATTCTAAAATAGAGTAATCTAACAAACTTGTTTATAAATAGAAAAAATAGTTAAAAAAAAGAAAATATATTTTGATAAATATATATTTAAAATATAAATTTTTACAACTAATCAGTATACAATGGTTAACATCAGTAATAAATAAATGAATAGGTTTAATTACCCGCATACACATGGACAAATTGCTCAAACCCCTCGTTCACAACATCATCCAGCCTCTTCCTGTCAGACTCATTTAAGTTACGGCGAACTGTTAGAGCCTGAACCACTTGGCTTTTCAGCAAAGAGAAGCTGAGGACCTTTTTAAAGTTCATCCTTCGATTTTGACTAATCAGACGGGGCGCTGCGTCCAACCCTGCGGCATCAAGCTGGTGGCTGTAGTAACTCTTCAGCAAGTCACTCAGTGAAAGCTCACGAAGGTTAGATGTGGCAACTTCTGACCCGAGAATGAACCCATCCATTCCTCCGGTTATTAGGGCGTCTGTTGCCAAGGAGGGCAAACCAGAGAGAGTGTACACCTTTGGGGATTTAATGCTATCCCAAAAACCTTTAGTGCCCAGAGGAGCGCTGGACTGCTCATTGTGGGCATGATGGACCAAAGAGGCAACCAGGTTCTCGGTCAAGGTTAAAGGGTACAGGCCTTGGATGGTCGACTGCAGCCCAGCCTCAAGTCCGAGGAGCATTGGGGCCAACGCCACATTTGAACCATCTAAAGTCAGAACTACACCTTCCTCCTCACCCAACTGTGTTATGCTATGATTAATGACATTGCTTAAGAATGAAATGACGGATGGTTCAGTCGCAAGGTCGCGTGCATCACTGAGGTCACCAAGGTGACGCTTGATGAGGTCGGTTTCAAAGCCAGCAGCCTTACGTAAACCTTTGACCACATTGAGTATCTGAAGTCCTGGATTCTTTGCTTCAATTCTCTCCACAGCACTGATGAAGTCATCCATGCGCCTTGTGGTGCTCACTTATGAAACAAATAAAGAAAACATGGACATTTTAAATAGTAATAATGCAACCACAGCTATTAAAGGAGTCAAATAACAAGGACTCAAACATCTAGAATTCATTGTACTGTGAGTTTCAGACCCAAAAACTCCTCCACAATCCATAAAAATACCCTAAACATTTAGCGAACCCAAGCAGTAAAACACTTTGCAATAAGGTTTCATTTATTAATGTGTAAACTTCACTAGTAAACATGAACGAACAATGAACAAAACTTCTACAGCACCTGTTAATCTTAGTTAATGCTAATTTAACCATTTATTAATACATTTTTAGAATCTAAAGTTCACATTAGCTAATGCACTATGAATTAACATGAACAAACATTTGAGAATTGTATTTTTAATAACATTAACAAAGATGAATAAATTCTGTTAAATAAATATATTGTTCATTAACAAATGTTAACAAAACCATATTTGACGTTAATGAAAGTAAAATGTTTTTGTCACTGATGTGAAATCGGTGATGACGTAAGGCAATATTTTAAGTAAATAACTCACATTCATTTCGGTCTGTTTCTCAAACAAAGTTACCGTACAGCTTTAGGAGACTTAGAAAATAACTCAGTCACATAAAGAACTTTTTCTGTATTTTTATGGTGCTATTTTTTTGGTCCTATTATTGAAAAACTCTTTGATGTTTTGGTTTGGTTCATGACGAAAGAACGTCTTCTGTTTGGAATGACAAGAAGGGAAATAAAAGTCATTTTTTGAGCGAACAAACCCTTTAAAAAACTTTTCTAATATTTGTCTGTACACCAAATGAAGAGTATATGATCAGTAATTATTCAGCATAGTGACTAGAAGATTGAATATGACTTACCTTCAGTGAAGCCACTGGCAAACACCACAAGCAAAGAAACAAGCAACGGCAAGTGCCAAGCCATGAGGACAGAAGTTACGAGCACTGAAGATTCTCTGTTCACACAGAATGGATGTGTGTCTACCTGCACCTCATACGCATTATAAATACATGCTAACGCTTATGTAAGCACGTACTGATTAACTGCGTTCCATAAATGTCAATTTAGGTTTGAGAAAGTGACAGCTGCTTTCAGTGTGCCCCAAATAAACTGCCCAAAACCCATGATATAGAAAGAAATATGTCAAGAATCTTGACAAGACTTCACAAAAAAAGGTGTATTATTCACTCTTAAAAATTAAGATTCCAAAAGTGTGTTTCACAGTGTTTCCATAGAAGAACCATCTTGAGAATCTTTCAATGAACCGTTCTTAAATGAGCCCCTTTTTCTCAGTGTGAAGAAAATTTGAATACTTTTTCCACTATTAAGAACTTTTTGTGGAATGGAAACGTTCAATGGATGCATTTAAAATATGATTTTTGTCTCTTATTCCAGGGTTTCTGCAGGTTTTATAAATGGAAATTCAAGAGTTTATAAAGACCTTCTTAAGACCAAGTAAAGAAAATTTAAGGAATAAATGGAAGGGAACACAATACATCAATATGTTCTCTAAATGTAAATGTCTAGAGTTGTATTACATTACTTATTTATTAATTTTTCAAAAATAGTAGCTTGATCTCTGTTCCCAAACACTAAAACATGGAAATAACTTTTACTGGACCTTCTGATCACACTGCAAAGTGTTGTTCTTCATCAGTATTTTTGTCTTTTTTTCCAGTGCACGTCTAAAGATTCTTTAATCAAGACAAATTTCCTGGAATAACATAAAAATTAAGTCTTGTGTTCTGTGAAATTGATCAAAATAAAGCGAGTTTGTGATTAAAAAGAACAAATATCTGCCAATGGGCTCAGAAAAATCAACTTAATTCAAAGGGAAGTTTTCATAACTCACTGACAGATATTTATTCTTGGTTTAAGCGTAAACACTCTTCATTCTTTTCATGTTTTCAAGACTTAATTTTACATTTGCATCTCAAGTAAATGAATCTTGATTTAAGAATGCTTAGATGTTTGAACTGTGGAAAACAGGACGAAAATACTGAGGAAGATATAATTTTTTTACAATACACGTAACATTTGATGAATGACATGATTTTAAGACTTTCTGCTCTGATTTAAGACTTCTTCAAGGTGTTATTTTATGTGTTTTTTGGTAAAGGAAAAGACATTTTAGTGTTTCATGTTCAGTTATGTTGGACATAGAGGAGTTTCTGTAATGTTTCTGAATTATGTGGTTACCATTGTGCTGAAGAGTAGCACTTGTGCTCAGGCTGTGAGTGATAACTATAAATCTATAACTATAAGATAACTTAAAAAGTCTATAAGAAAAGTCAGTACTGACTCCAGACTTTTCTTATTTGTTCATTATTGTAAATAATAATGAATGAAACTGCATGTTTATTTAGTTCATTTACACATACTAGACTCAATTAATTTGGCTTAAACCAACTAAAATGTGTTGACCCAACTAAATTTATTTAGTTTGAAATAAATAAATAAAATTGGGTGAAAAAACTTTCTTCAACTGAGTTAAGAAAGGGTAATAAATTCATTTCTTTATTGAATCCTGGATGCCAGTAAATAACCTTTATTTTTAAGTCTGTGGTATGAGATAATCTGATTTAGTTTTACATAAGAGTCTTATGAATAATGAATCAATGCTAAAACCCCCATTTTAACCTTTCTTTGTAGAAAAGTGTTTTCTTATTGCTAATAATCTTTCAGATCATTCTAGCAAAAAACAAACAAACCTATATTAGTTCTTGTTGGGAATGACTGGAAACTGTGGATAGATAAAGCTTCCATTTTGGTCCTACTCGATATCAAATCTTCATTTGAGACAGTTTATCACAAGGTCCTTATTCACCAAAGGAAACTGGGTTAGGTTTTCCAAGGACATTTATTAAAGTTTAAATCAGGTGTGTCCAAACTCGGCCCTGGAGCGTCACTGTCCTGCAGAGTTAGGCTCCAACTTTAGCCTCAACACTCCTGTCTGGAAGTTTCTAGTACGCCTATAGACAGTGATTATCTGGTCCAGGTTAATTGGGGTTGGAGCTGAACTCTATGGACACTGGCCCTCCATGAGCAGGTTTAAATCATATTAGATAAATAGACGTTTGATCGCTTTTGAAATCAATCATCAAAAAGTGTCCTGTTTCTTGTCATACAACAGGACTTTAAAGACCATGACCCTTTGCATTATAAGTTATCATGGGATCAAAACTATTTCTCTATTCTAAATTACCATAAATATCTTAGAGGCATTTTCCCGGACAGAGTTTAAGCCTATGGCCCTTTAAACCAGATTAACGGAAATCTGCTTTGTTTTGGATAATTGTACTGATGGAAGATCCAAACAAGTCCCATTATTAGATTTGTAGCAGTTGCAGCCAGGTTTTGAGGATCTGTTGCTATTTGATTCCATGTTTCTGGACAAGATGTCCAGGACCTGTGGCAGACAAATAGGCCCACAACATTAAAGATCCAGCAGTATATTTATTTGTACACATGGAAATGTTTTATCCTTTTGTGCACCAACTCCATCCAAAATGTACGTCTGATGTACTTCCATCAGCATAATGCAGATTCATTTTCATCATGCAATAAATGTTAATAACCAGCAGAGGGCACCAAGTACATGTTCATGTACAGAGGAATGGGGAACCAAAGAACTGACAGCAGCTGCTGAACCATCCCCTTTCATATATTAATATCATATTAATATATGAAATATTTATTAATATCATTAATTCATCTTTGTCATTAGGATACGTACCAAAAACTTCTAAGCTGGCTATGATTAAACTGCTTGTTAAAACCACAACTTGATCCTACAGAATTAGTCAATTACAGGCCGATCTCAAATCTACCTTTTCTGTCAAAGATACTAGAGAAAAAGCAGTATCTTCACAACTATGTTCCTTTTTAGAAAGAAATGATATCTGCGAGGATTTTCAGTCAGGATTTAGACCGTACCATATAGGCCTACTGAGACTGCTCAAATCAGTCACAAATGATTTGCACTTATCATCTGATCGTGGTTGTATCTCGCTATTAGTGTTACTCGATCTTAGCGCTGAATTTGACACCATTGACCACAACATTCTTTTAAATAGACTCGAAAATTATTTTGCCATTAGTGGAATTGCATTAGCATGGTTTAAATCATACTTATCTGACCGTTATCAGTTTGTAGCAGTAAATGAAGAGATGTCTCATCGATCACAAGTTCAGTATGGAGTACCACAAGGCTCAGTACTAGGACCGTTGCTGTTCACTCTGTACATGCTACTATTAGGAGATATCATTAGGAAGCATGGCATTAGTTTTCACTGTTATGCTGACGATACTCAGCTGTATATTTCTTCACACCCTGACGAAACTTGCCAATTCACAAAATTAATGAAATGTATAGGTGATATAAAAAATTGGATGACTAGTAATTTCCTACTACTTAATTCTGAAAAAACAGAGATTCTAATTATTGGACAAAAAAACTTCCTCACGTAATAATACTGTCTAACACTTGATGGCTGCTCTGTTAAGTCTTCGTCGTCGTCGGTTAGGAACCTGGGTGTGCTCTTTGATACCAATCTTTCATTTGAAAATCACGTGTCTAGCATCTGTAAAACCGCATTCTTTCATCTTAAAAATATATCTAAATTGCATCCTATGCTCTCAATGAAAAATGCAGAACAATTAGTCCATGCGTTCATGACCTCAAGGCTAGATTATTGTAATGCTCTACTGGGTGGTTGCCCTGCACGCTTAATAAACAAACTACAGCTGGTCCAAAACGCAGCAGCTCGAGTTCTTACCAGAATCAGGAAGTATGACCATATTAGCCCGGTTCTGTCAAAACTGCATTGGCTGCCTATTAAACATCGTTACTTACAAAGCACTAAATGGTTTAGCTCCACAGTATTTTAGCGAGCTCTTAACGCATTATAGTCCTTCACGTCTATTGCAATCTCAAAATTCCGGCCAGTTGATAATAACTAGAATATCAAAATCAACTGCTGGCGGTAGATCCTTTTCCTATTTAGCACCAAAACTTTGGAACAGCCTAACATTGTCCGGGAAGCAGACACACTCTGTCAGTTCAAAGCTAGACTAAAAACACATTTCTTTGACCTTGCATACACATAACACATTATAGACTTCTATAATTCAATGTTAGGCTGCATAGATTAGGTCAGCCGGAACCAGGAACACTTCCCATAAATCCTGATGTACTTGTTACATGATAAGAAGGATGGCGTCTACGCTAATATTAGTCTCTCTGTTTATCCGAGGTTTACCGCAGTCCGCCGGATCCAGGTCGTATCCAGATCCAATGAAGGACCTGCGCCTGGACACGATGACAACGCAGTCCTGAAGTGTCAACCAGTCCCTCAGCTGTTTACTGAAGTCAGCTGGATCCCGGCCGTATCCAGATCAGATGGTGGACCTGCACCTGGACCCATCCACGACGCATCCCTGAAGTGCCAGCCTCATCAGCCCTGTGAAGGCCTCATCGACACGACCAATCTGACTTCTGACCTGTAATGCTGTCTGGATCATAATCATACACTGTTCATTCGCTGGCCAGAGGAGAACTGGCCCCCGACTGAGCCTGGGTTCTCCCAAGGTTTTTTTCTCCATTCTGTCACTGATGGAGTTTGGGTTCTTTGCCACTGTTGCCTTGGCTTTTGGCTTGCTTAGTTGGGGGCATTTATTATTCAACAATATTATTGATCTGCCTTACTTAAGGTGGATGATGATGCAATTTTATTCTAGAAACAAACTTTGTTGTATTATTTTCATGTTATCACTGTGAAGCTGCTTTGATACAATCTGTATTGTAAAAAGCTCTATATAAATAAAGGTGACTTGACTTTCATTGGACATTTCCTTCTGTTATATATATATATATATATATATATATATATATATATATATATATATATATATATATATATATATATATATATATATATATATAAATAGAAATTGAACAGGTGTTCCTAATAATCCTTTAGGTGAGTGTATAATCCATCATAGTGTATAATCCCTCACCCAACCATAAAACGAAGTGCCAATGTGCCCGTGACAACTGAATTAGAGAGCTCTCCAATTGGAATTGTTACTAGTAATAATTGGATTAGAGAGCCCTGCAATTGCATTCTTAGTAGTAACAATTGAAATAGAGAGCTCTCTAACTGTAATTCTTACTAGTAACAATTCAATTGTAGAGCTCCGTAATTAAAAATGAATGGAAGTCAATGGAGGCATATGACTAGTAAAAATTCATTTGTAGAGCTCGCTAATTGGAATTGTTACTAGTAAGAATTGAATTAGAGAGCTTTGTAATTGTAATTCTTACTAGTAATAATTGAATTAGAGAGCTCTCTAATTGTAATTGCTACTAGTAAGAAATGAATTGTAGGGCTCTCTAATTGAATTCTTACTAGTAAAAATGAGACGAGTAACGCTGGGTACAATTTAAGCTAAAATGGCTTGCCATACTACGGGACTTTTGTCCAGGAGTCATGTGAGTGACTTCCTCGACAACAACTAAGTAAGAACATCGCAAGTTCAACGCTGAAGAAATTGATGGCAAATTCAACACTATTGGCCACTAAACAATCAAGACTTTATTTTGAGACTGCATATCCGGACGCTTGTTCAACGACTCTGCAAACATTTAACTAAATAAACAGAGGTTCGGTATAAGCAGTAGACGCCTTGTTAAGAAGGAGCTTCTTTTCATAACTTCATCCCCCTGTTATGTTCCGGTTTCATTAACTTTCACTTCACATTTTACCCCTTGTATGCATGATTTTCTGTAACATGTGTTGTTTAGATCAGTAATATGGATTTTGTTAAATAAAACTTTTGTGCACATTCATGTGAGTTTGATTCTGGTCCCTGCTTGTAAATCAACATCACTTTAACTATGCGATCACAGCTACATGCTAAGAAAGAGTTTTCTTTCTGTGGCCAAAAAAACTATCCTTTCTGAGAGTTGATAGACGATGCTGAGTGTTCGCTGGATAGATACAATAATTGATTGAAATATTAATTCAGCTACATCAAGTTAATTCGATTAACTAATCTAAATACTTATAATTATTATTTTTTTCCTTTTGAGCTTATTTGCCACACTGACTGAATAATGCAGAATTAAATAAAGTGGGAGATTGCTTTTATTTTGAAATGAGTTTTCTATATGCTAGGACTTTAATGCAGTAGCTTATACATGTGCGTGCCGTAAAACCGGCCGTTTGGTGGCTAGAATGGCCGTTTTGTTCAAAGGCTGGAAAAATGACTATGACTAGATTAAATCTTCCGAATTCTATATGAATGTCAAGGGCAATGTTGGTCAGACCTTTAGTTGGGCTTATTGAATAATGCCATGATGTTTTACATGCACAAATGGTCAAAATCATCATCAGTATGTGAATAAACTGTTTCCATCACCTTAATGCACATTTTAACTGAGAGTTATGTTAATTCTGAGAGTATATTCACATATCAGCCATTTCAATACAGGATGTCTTATGTAGATTTTGTAATGTAATGTGTAATAAAAAACAACTGATATACTTTTTTAAAGACATGCATTTATTATGAGGGATACATGTAATACATCATGTACTGTGTTCCAGAGACACAATTAGATGTCCATTGTTGATGCCACAGTCATCAAGGCAAATAGCTCTGTGGGACAAAAACAGAGATACAACTGAACTGTTAGGAAAGCAATACATTCTGACTCTGAGCAGTCAGAACCCCATAAGATCAATAAATCCCATTAATATTTTGTTTAGCTTTTTACCTTGTAACGCTCCCATGTCTGGATTTCACGGTAGAGAGTGTTTCCTGGGCATTCTGTGGAATCGGCTTGCCTGTGTCCATACAAGGAGTAAGATGAAGACAGTCGACCTCCGTTCACAGCACAGCTTGTGAAGTCGTACCGCACCATGTTTATCGCACTCCTGGAGGGGAGGGTGGAGGTATAATCTCCAATGAAGCAGACGCCATAGCCTCTGGAGTTGTACCCGTAAGTGTGGGCACCCACCCAATTCCAACCGCGGCCTTCGTACAAGTTTCCATCAGAGCCAGCAACAAAACTTCAGGGGGAAGAACAAGAAATTAAATTGCAATCAATCAGTGCAGGGCTTTATGGTACAGAATATCTTAAATTATTTAATACCCATTGGGACTTTCCTAACCTGTATCCAATGTCAGACCATCCATTGCTTTGCTGGTGATAGCGCTGCATGGACCGCATCTCACTGGCACATTGCTCAAAGGTGGTGCAAGGACTGGAGGGTCGATATGTGTGGTGGATGAAAAGGTACGGCACAGGGAGAGACAGGTAGGAGGGAGAACCGATGTAAGATGCAGCCCCCCATTGAGATCTCGTAATGATTTTGGGACAAACTTGGCAGGGGAAAAAAAGCGATATGAGAACACAAAATTGCTATTGGCAGATTGCTAATTTGTCACAAATAAAGTGGTTTACTTTAATGGTATTATTAAAAAATTCCTATTCTCATATTAACAATAAAAGAATATAAAATGTAACAGTTAAAACAGTAAAATACATAAGTCAGCTTTAAATGTACAATTAAAGACAAGAGTAGTATATTTGATAGTATACTATATATATTTAGTAGGAAAATAGATTTAAAATATTTTTATAATGAAATAAAACAGTCTTTGTTAACATCAGTAATAAATAAATTGATTTACTAACTCAAATTATATTCAGAATGATCTAAAGTTGTAAAATGACATAATTAAGTCAGCTTAAAATTTATGAACAAAAATTGTTATTTAAAAGCTTTAATTGTATGAAGCTTTTTAGTTAACCCTTTAAGGTACTACTCAACCGTTTGGTAGACCCCACTTTAAGTCACTATATTTAATTGAAAAATGCATCAAGCTTAACTCAACCTGAATGAGTCATCTCTATTGTTTGGTGTAGTTGTGCAATGCTAAAAAAATCCACTAGATGGCGCTGTGTCTGTGAGCAGCATGCCTTTTTATTGTTCCTTCAAACAGCATGTGACACAGCAAAAATTTACTCATCCTTTGATGACGCATATCGGCGGGACTTTTAAAGGTAAAACTATTTTGTTGACATATTATCGTTTCAGAGGAGATGTTAAACAGAATTATGTAACTTAATTAAACAAAAATAAGTCTTATAAGGGTCAAATAATTTTTTCAAAAAATGCTCTACCAAACGGTTGAGTAGTCCTTTTAGGGTAGAGAAGTTAGCTAATGTTGGTAAAATTAGCCAATGTTGGTAAAATTAGCTAATGTTGGTAAAATTAGCTATTTACAATGAACAAAAGGGTTAGTGTTGGTAAAATGATACATTTGATATTATTAAATTACATATTTGATGAGAAATATTTGATCAATATAGTATATAGTATCAATATAGTATCTCATGGGCTCAAGATACTATCTCGTGGGCTCAAGAAAGTAACTCGTGGCCTCAAGATAGTAACTTGTGGGCTCAAGGTAGTAACTCGTGGCCTCAAGATAGTATCTCGTGGGCTCAAGATAGTAACTCGTGGGCTCAAGATAGTAACTCGTGGCCTCAAGATAGTAACTCGTGGGCTCAAGATACTAACTTGTGGCCTCTAGATACTAACTCGTGGGCTCAAGGTAGTAACTCGTGGCCTCAAGATACTGTCTTGTGGCCTCAAGATAGTAACTCGTGGCCTCAAGATAGTAACTAGTGGCCTCAAGATAGTATCTCGTGGCCTCAAGATAGTATCTCGTGGCCTCAAGATAGCAACTCGTGGCCTCAAGATAGTATCTCGTGGCCTCAAGATAGTAACTAGTGGCCTCAAGATAGTATCTCGTGGCCTCAAGATAGTATCTCGTGGCCTCAAGATAGTATCTCGTGGCCTCAAGATAGCAACTCGTGGCCTCAAGATAGTATCTCTATCTCGTGGGCTCAAGAAAGTAACTCGTGGGCTCAAGGTAGTAACTCGTGGCCTCAAGATACTATCTTGTGGCCTCAAGATAGTAACTCGTGGACTCAAGAAAGTAACTCGTGGCCTCAAGATACTAACTCGTGGCCTCAAGATACTAACTCTTGGCCTCAAGATACTAACTCGTGGCCTCAAGATACTAACTCGTGGCCTCTAGATACTAACTCGTGGGCTCAAGGTAGTAACTCGTGGCCTCAAGATACTATCTTGTGGCCTCAAGATAGTAACTCGTGGCCTCAAGATAGTAACTGGTGGCCTCAAGATACTAACTCGTGGCCTCAAGATACTAACTCGTGGCCTCAAGATACTAACTCGTGGCCTCAAGATACTAACTTGTGGCCTCTAGATACTAACTCGTGGGCTCAAGGTAGTAACTCGTGGCCTCAAGATACTGTCTTGTGGCCTCAAGATAGTAACTCGTGGCCTCAAGATAGTAACTCGTGGTCTCAAGATACTAACTCGTGGCCTCAAGATACTAACTTGTGGCCTCTAGATACTAACTCGTGGGCTCAAGGTAGTAACTCGTGGCCTCAAGATACTGTCTTGTGGCCTCAAGATAGTAACTCGTGGCCTCAAGATAGTAACTCGTGGCCTCAAGATACTAACTCGTGGCCTCAAGATACTAACTCGTGGCTTCAAGATACTAACTCGTGGCCTCAAGATACTATCTCGTGGCCTCAAGATACTAACTCGCGGCCTCAAGATACTAACTCGTGGCCTCAAGATAGTATTTCGTGGGCGTGGCCTCAAGATAGTAACTCATGGCCTCAAGATAGTAACTTGTGGCCTCAAGATAGTAACTCGTGGCCTCAAGATAGTAACTCGTGGCCTCAAGATACTAACTCGTGGCCTCAAGATACTAACTCGTGGCTTCAAGATACTGTCTTGTGGCCTCAAGATAGTAACTCGTGGCCTCAAGATAGTAACTCGTGGCCTCAAGATACTAACTCGTGGCCTCAAGATACTAACTCGTGGCTTCAAGATACTAACTCGTGGCCTCAAGATACTAACTCGTGGCTTCAAGATACTAACTCGTGGCCACAAGATACTATCTCGTGGCCTCAAGATACTAACTCGCGGCCTCAAGATACTAACTTGTGGCCTCAAGATAGTATTTCGTGGGCGTGGCCTCAAGATAGTAACTCATGGCCTCAAGATAGTAACTTGTGGCCTCAAGATACTATCTTGTGGCCACAAGATAGCAACTCGTGGCCTCAAGATAGTAACTTGTGGTCTCAAGATAGTAACAAAATCTTGAGGCCACGAGTTACTATCCTGAGGCCACAAGATAGTTATAATAAATTTTTTTTGACAAAGTGGGACTTGGGGGGGCTCCGTACTAATCAAATCTTGGTTGAAATTTTGCACCAGCACACACACACACACACACACACACACACACACACACACACACACACACACACACACACACACACTCACTCTTGATGTGTTTGGAGCCATCAATAGCAACCATCAGATTTTTTATTGGTCAAGAAATTGCACTTAATATGACTTGTTCTGAATGTTGTTCTTTTACTATGAACAGACATCTCAACCGTTTGGTAGAGCACTGTATCTAAAATACTGTAGGATCTAATTTAAAAAAAAATATTGATTGTTGTTATTGTTATCATAATTGAATAAAAAATGCAAAGAAATAATTTTTCCTTTGCTTTTTTCATGGTGCGTACCTTAAAGGGTTAATACTTAAAATTGTTATATTTACTTAGAAATTTATTTTTATAAATATATATTTTAAACATTTTAACAGAAAAAGATTTAAAATTCTAAAATAGAGTAATCTAACAAACTTGTTTATAAATAGAAAAAATAGTTAAAAAAAAGAAAATATATTTTGATAAATATATATTTAAAATATAAATTTTTACAACTAATCAGTATACAATGGTTAACATCAGTAATAAATAAATGAATAGGTTTACTTACCCGCATACACATGGACAAATTGCTCAAACCCCTCGTTCACAACATCATCCAGCCTCTTCCTGTCAGACTCATTTAAGTTACGGCGAACTGTTAGAGCCTGAACCACTTGGCTTTTCAGCAAAGAGAAGCTGAGGACCTTTTTAAAGTTCATCCTTCGATTTTGACTAATCAGACGGGGCGCTGCGTCCAACCCTGCGGCATCAAGCTGGTGGCTGTAGTAACTCTTCAGCAAGTCACTCAGTGAAAGCTCACGAAGGTTAGATGTGGCAACTTCTGACCCGAGAATGAACCCATCCATTCCTCCGGTTATTAGGGCGTCTGTTGCCAAGGAGGGCAAACCAGAGAGAGTGTACACCTTTGGGGATTTAATGCTATCCCAAAAACCTGTAGTGCCCAGAGGAGCGCTGGACTGCTCATTGTGGGCATGATGGACTAAAGAGGCAACCAGGTTCTCGGTCAAGGTTAAAGGGTACAGGCCTTGGATGGTCGACTGCAGCCCAGCCTCAAGTCCGAGGAGCATTGGGGCCAACGCCACATTTGAACCATCTAAAGTCAGAACTACACCTTCCTCCTCACCCAACTGTGTTATGCTATGATTAATGACATTGCTTAAGAATGAAATGACGGATGGTTCAGTCGCAAGGTCGCGTGCATCACTGAGGTCACCAAGGTGACGCTTGATGAGGTCGGTTTCAAAGCCAGCAGCCTTACGTAAACCTTTGACCACATTGAGTATCTGAAGTCCTGGATTCTCTGCTTCAATTCTCTCCACAGCACTGATGAAGTCATCCATGCGCCTTGTGGTGCTCACTTATGAAACAAATAAAGAAAACATGGACATTTTAAATAGTAATAATGCAACCACAGCTATTAAAGGAGTCAAATAACAAGGACTCAAACATCTAGAATTCATTGTACTGTGAGTTTCAGACCCAAAAACTCCTCCACAATCCATAAAAATACCCTAAACATTTAGCGAACCCAAGCAGTAAAACACTTTGCAATAAGGTTTCATTTATTAATGTGTAAACTTCACTAGTAAACATGAACGAACAATGAACAAAACTTCTACAGCACCTGTTAATCTTAGTTAATGCTAATTTAACCATTTATTAATACATTTTTAGAATCTAAAGTTCACATTAGCTAATGCACTATGAATTAACATGAACAAACATTTGAGAATTGTATTTTTAATAACATTAACAAAGATGAATAAATTCTGTTAAATAAATATATTGTTCATTAACAAATGTTAACAAAACCATATTTGACGTTAATGAAAGTAAAATGTTTTTGTCACTGATGTGAAATCGGTGATGACGTAAGGCAATATTTTAAGTAAATAACTCACATTCATTTCGGTCTGTTTCTCAAACAAAGTTACCGTACAGCTTTAGGAGACTTAGAAAATAACTCAGTCACATAAAGAACTTTTTCTGTATTTTTATGGTGCTATTTTTTTGGTCCTATTATTGAAAAACTCTTTGATGTTTTGGTTTGGTTCATGACGAAAGAACGTCTTCTGTTTGGAATGACAAGAAGGGAAATAAAAGTCATTTTTTGAGCGAACAAACCCTTTAAAAAACTTTTCTAATATTTGTCTGTACACCAAATGAAGAGTATATGATCAGTAATTATTCAGCATAGTGACTAGAAGATTGAATATGACTTACCTTCAGTGAAGCCACTGGCAAACACCACAAGCAAAGAAACAAGCAACGGCAAGTGCCAAGCCATGAGGAAAGAAGTTACGAGCACTGAAGATTCTCTGTTCACACAGAATGGATGTGTGTCTACCTGCACCTCATACGCATTATAAATACATGCTAACGCTTATGTAAGCACGTACTGATTAACTGCGTTCCATAAATGTCAATTTAGGTTTGAGAAAGTGACAGCTGCTTTCAGTGTGCCCCAAATAAACTGCCCAAAACCCATGATAAAGAAAGAAATATGTCAAGAATCTTGACAAGACTTCACAAAAAAAGGTGTATTATTCACTCTTAAAAATTAAGATTCCAAAAGTGTGTTTCACAGTGTTTCCATAGAAGAACCATCTTGAGAATCTTTCAA
Organism: Squalius cephalus; assembly: GCF_949319135.1. Taxonomy (NCBI): domain Eukaryota; kingdom Metazoa; phylum Chordata; class Actinopteri; order Cypriniformes; family Leuciscidae; genus Squalius; species Squalius cephalus. The sequence goes on from NC_137122.1 coordinate 28,288,389, forward strand.
TGAACCGTTCTTAAATGAGCCCCTTTTTCTCAGTGTGAAGAACATTTTAATACTTTTTCCACTATTAAGAACTTTTTGTGGAATGGAAACGTTCAATGGATGCACTTAAAATATGATTTTGTCTCTTATTCCAGGGTTTCTGCAGGTTTTATAAATGGAAATTCAAGAGTTTATAAAGACCTTCTTAAGACCAAGTAAAGAAAATTTAAGGAATAAATGGAAGGGAACACAATACATCAATATGTTCTCTAAATGTAAATGTCTAGAGTTGTATTACATTACTTATTAATTAATTTTTCAAAAATAGTAGCTTGATCTCTGTTCCCAAACACTAAAACATGGAAATAACTTTTACTGGACCTTCTGATCACACTGCAAAGTGTTGTTCTTCATCAGTATTTTTGTCTTTTTTTCCAGTGCACGTCTAAAGATTCTTTAATCAAGACAAATTTCCTGGAATAACATAAAAATTAAGTCTTGTGTTCTGTGAAATTGATCAAAATAAAGCGAGTTTGTGATTAAAAAGAACAAATATCTGCCAATGGGCTCAGAAAAATCAACTTAATTCAAAGGGAAGTTTTCATAACTCATTGACAGATATTTATTCTTGGTTTAAGCGTAAACACTCTTCATTCTTTTCATGTTTTCAAGACTTAATTTTACATTTGCATCTCAAGTAAATGAATCTTGATTTAAGAATGCTTAGATGTTTGAACTGTGGAAAACAGGACGAAAATACTGAGGAAGATATAATTTTTTTACAATACACGTAACATTTGATGAATGACATGATTTTAAAGACTTTCTGCTCTGATTTAAGACTTCTTTAAGGTGTTATTGTATGTGTTTTTTGGTAAAGGAAAATACATTTTAGTGTTTCATGTTCAGTTATGTTGGACATAGAGGAGTTTCTGTAATGTTTCTGAATTATGTGGTTACCATTGTGCTGAAGAGTAGCACTTGTGCTCAGGCTGTGAGTGATAACTATAAATCTATAACTATAAGATAACTAAGTCAGTACTGACTCCAGACTTTTCTTATTTGTTCATTATTGTAAATAATGATGAATGAAACTGCATGTTTATTTAGTTCATTTACACATACTAGACTCAATTAATTTGGCTTAAACCAACTAAAATGTGTTGACCCAATTAAATTTATGTAGTTTGAAATAAATAAATAAAATTGTGTGAAAAAACTTTCTTCAACTGAGTTAAGAAAGGGTAATAAATTCATTTCTTCATTGAATCCTGGATGCCAGTAAATAACCTTTATTTTTAAGTCTGTGGTATGAGATAATCTGATTTAGTTTTACATAAGAGTCTTATGAATAATGAATCAATGCTAAAAAACCCATTTTAACCTTTCTTTATGTAGAAAAGTGTTTTCATATTGCTAATAATCTTTCAGATCATTCTAGCAAAAAAACAAACAAACCTATATTAGTTCTTGTTGGGAATGACTGGAAACTGTGGATAGATAAAGCTTCCATTTTGGTCTTACTCGATATCAAATCTTCATTTGAGACAGTTTATCACAAGGTCCTTATTCACCAAAGGAAACTGGGTTAGGTTTTCCAAGGACATTTATTAAAGTTTAAATCAGGTGTGTCCAAACTCGGCCCTGGAGCGTCACTGTCCTGCAGAGTTAGGCTCCAACTTTAGCCTCAACACTCCTGTCTGGAAGTTTCTAGTACGCCTATAGACAGTGATTATCTGGTCCAGGTTTAAATCATATTAGATAAATAGACGTTTTGATCGCTTTTGAAATCAATCATCAAAAAGTGTCCTGTTTCTTGTCATACAACAGGACTCTAAAGTCCACGACAACTTTTCATTATAAGTTATCATGGGATCAAAATCTATATTACCATAAATATCTTAATCAGCTGTGCGTTAAACATATTGCAATGGATTCCTCCAAAATTACAGATGAATCAGGACAATGCTAAAATAGCAGGTGACAAAATTTCTAAATTCTGGCCGTTTCACTTCAAAAATGTATCTATAATAGTACTTCTAAAGTACAGAATCGTGGTTATTAGATAATACAATGGGTGTAAAAAAGGCTCATGTTTGTACATGTGTTTTTACACTCACTACAAAGTAATTTTAGGTCAGAATTGAACTTAAACAGAGGTTTGAATCAGAACACTCTTTATTTTAAATCTACAAATTATGTTTTATTATTTTTATATGTAGTTCTACATTATGGGTTTGTATTTGTGTAAAGAGGAAGAATAAACATTTAGAAAGTTGAGCCTAAACAGCACATAATTTATAACAACAAACTGACATTTTATACAAAAATGTACATATTCATATTATAACACAAGTTTATGTGTTTGTGTACAGTTCATGGTATGTGAGTTTGCACATGCACACATAGCTGGTCAAACTGAACTCTATTCAGAGTTAAAGTCTCTTTCAAGTTTATCTCTTGATCAATTCTATTTCTAGTTTTTATTTCTCTCTTAAACAGAGAGGGAATACAAACACAGCCTGCGTCACCAGAAATCACCAGAAAGACCTCAGCGATCCATTCCACTGTCCTCCAGGGGTTGCCCTTGGAAACAAGCCGCTCGTAAACGTTCACAAAATTCCAGCTCCTCCTGCAGGAAAAGAAAATTCAGAGTTGTCAGACATTGTGAAGCATTTTTTGCAACCTATTTTACTTTTAAAATGTATTTGCTTTACCTTTTTCATATTTTTTAATTAGTATATAAATTAATAATTTTGCGCTTTTTCTAACTTTTATTCGTTTATTTTATAATTATGTTAGCTTCGTCATTTTAGTACTTTAGCCTCTGCCAAGTCAACATTTCTACATTAAGTTTTCTACCTAATATTTATATTTTGTTTAAATTATTTTCAAATACCAAACACGGACTGGCTCATGATATTTGGCAAATGTAATGCTATTTGCAATTATTGTGGTAGAATTGTATTATGTTAATGTTAATCTGCATTTAATTATTGTGTACGATTTTAAAAAGGCTTCATTACCTACAAGGACAGCCTAAAACAATGCCTAAAAACTATTAGATTATTGCTAAACATTATTTTCTCTATTATTTTACCTACCCATGTTGCTCACACCTATAAATGAAAGGCCTATGTGATGTCAGCTAAGAAAGAAAGTCATTTCAGAGGCAAGACAAGTTATTTATTATCAATGAAGGATTACGAAACCACAGTTTTTTTCTTTGGAAGAACATGCATCAACAAATCACACATAATAAGACAAGGGAAAAAGTAAAAAGGGTCCATTTTTATTACATGTGGACTTTAAAATATTTGATATGAAAGTGAATGTGAGACTGAAGGACAAAGTACAGGAGAGACAAACAACAGTTAAGAGATGAGTGAATGAATTTACCTGGCTCTCCTCTTGTCCCCTTAGGTCCTGCACTCGCTGGTTGAGCAGTTCCTCCAAGCCCAGCGACGGATCTCTGCAATCACTCACACCACGGGGAGAGTCCTCAACCAGACTACACACATACACACCGCAAAAAAACAGTCAGAAACCAAGCGTCAAACTCCAAAAGCTGATGTACTTCCATCAGCATACTGAAGTTTCATTATCATCATGCAATCAATGTTACTAACCAGCAGAGGGCACCAAGTACATGTTCATGTACAGAGGAATGAGGGGACCGAAGAACTGACACCAGCTGCTGAACCATCCCCATAGACAACACTGTATCTGACAAATTAAGAATGTATACATAAAACACTCGTACAAACTGGACTCTAGATGCTCGGAGAGTCCGCATTCAGATTCAGCGCTACCTTTGTGTTCTGGGTGACTGGACAGAAGGTTGAGGAGAAGGAACGCAGATTTAGTTCTCAGTTTCTCACTGTCTGACTGCATTCCCCTCATCAGCACTGAAAAACCATCATGTGACAGGAAGTCCCGCAGACCTACGTCCTGTTCCCGGACTAAACCTGGGAAAGACAAGATTTGAAGATGCTTAATTCCAGAGGCAGTATAAGGAGGAGACTTAAATGAATTGGAGGCCTTTCACTTAAAAAGATCCAATGTTGGGTCACCAACCAAAAGTAACCTAAATCATATAGGCTAAATATAATAAAATAAATAGGCTGATTAGGGCTGTACGATTTGGAGATAAAATGTAAAGTGTGATATAAAATGCGATTTTAGTGCATTTGTAGGTATGCACAATTTGGCCAAAATTCTGTGACTAAATAAATAAATGAATATTATACTACTAAATAAAATTGTTAAACAAAATAAGAAACGTTGCTATTGCAATCCTTCACTGTAAAGTAAAAAAGCAGTATTTAAGAAAAAAATTATAATAATAATCATTTTCTTTTGCAATGGTAAAATTACAATACTTTGTAACATCTTCATTTTCAAACTTTAAACTGTCAAGCATTTATTTTTGAAGGTTTTTGTTGACAACAGCCGGTTGGGAAGATGATTTGCATTTTTTATCCCCCCAAATTCATCGACTCAAACTTAGAGCAGATGCAGAGATAGATTATGTAGAGCATAATATTATTTCATATTTGATTATTAATTTATATCAGAAAAAAACATACAGACCGACTTGAGAGTGGCTGTGTAGTAGATGGATGCTATGCTACCAGAGATAGAGTTTGTGTAGAGCTATTTCATATTTCCATGCAAATTCTGTGATTTATGCGCATGTGTGGTATCAGTTCCAACATTACTCTCTAGATTTAGAATAAATTAAATTCGAAAGTTATTGGTAAATCATTTCACACACAAATTTGTGTGTATGCACCCAATCCTCAATATAAAATCTTGGACTTTATCAATCCAGACAGTTCCTTTTATGCGCAACTATACTCACAGGACACCGCGTAGAGTGCTTTAACTCTAACTGTGCTGTTTGCGTCGTGATCTGTGAGTTGCAGGAGTGTCAGTAGCGCCCCCTGGTTGAGCAGGTAGAACTGCACCTCGGGCATATTCTGGGCACAGCTGGCGATGAGCTGAGCCGCTCTCCAGCGAATGCCCGCCTCGGAGTGACAGAGGCACCGGGACATACACAAGTCCAGACCGCCCAGCTTCATCAGATCTGCAAAACACACAGAGAAGTGATGCATGTGTTAGATGCTGCAAGAAGACGACAAGAAAGTCTGAAGAGCAAACACACACACACACACCTCTCGCATTGTCAAGGTTCTCACAGAGCTCAGAAAGCATTTCCAGGGCTTCCTCTCGCTCATCCTCCTCTTCCTCCTCCTCCTCTCCCTCCCTGCGTTCATCTCTATTCAGCACGTCCAAACACTGCTTCATCTGCTCGACCTCATCCATCTGTCCTTTACACACTTCTGCAAGAGCTCCTCTCAGAAACTCCAACCTCTACAAAGAGAGAGAATGTGGTTTACTTATAGATGACTGTATATTAAACTGGGATATGAGTATTTTAATAAACAACAAAAAATAAACATCAACATTACAGACCAGACATATCAGGACATATTTCAGAGACTGCATGCTTGCTCACCTCTTGCGTCATGGGCTCTGGTGGAGCCGGACCGTCCGAAGCCGAGCCGGCCTCCACTGCCATCTGAAGCACACCTTGCAAATTACGGGGGTGTTGCCTGTTACCCCTGCCTTCTGCCATCTAAGGAGATAAAGACACATCATATGATATTCGGGATTCAAAGCTTTTCTGACAATCCGTAAATGCTTTTAAACAGGCTTAATACATAAATTTCATATTCGGGCAACTTTACTAAAATTTGCCAAAATCCCTTTGTAAAGACAAATGAGATGCACAAAATCACATTCCTGCTATTTTCAGTATAATACTAAATATTTTTGGTTGATTTTTATGGTAACTTCTAGTCATGTTGAGAATACAGTGATTATTTTTATTTTATTTTTTACATTTATATCTTTTATTTCACTTACACAGATAATATACTTTTGATATTTTTTCTTTCACTTAGAAATGTGTTCAGATAATATATTTTTGGTGACACATTTCTTATATTTTATGCCATTTTAATATTGTGACATTTATTTCTGATATTAAATTTATTTTATTTCACTTAGACATATCATATATTTTGTGACATTTATTTCTTATGTTACACTTACAGATGTATTATAAAAGATACTACATTTTTGTGACATTTACATATTTATTTTGTTTCACTTACAGATATATTATCACTTATAATATTTTATGACATCCATTTTATATTTCCCTTACAGTTACAGATATGTTATAGCAGATAAAATATTTTTGACATAGCCTATTTAACAGATATAACGTGTCAGACTCAAAGATAAGGAACAGCCAAATACAACGAAACCGAAACAGGTTCTAATGTTCAAAATGTAAACACGGGTAAAACTCGGGCCTAACGTTACCTTTGGAAATGCTGTGTGTCAAAGTTTAGAAGTAGACGTTGCAAGGATATGTGTCCAGAGGTTTCGCAGCAGTATTAATAATAATGTGCGTGATCTCCGCGCAGAAATTATAAAGACACCATCGCTGATCCAGAAGCTTCCAGATGCTGCCGCACATTAACGGCGCGTGCAGCAGAAACCGTCGACGCGCGATGACGTCAAGACCCTTACCGTAATGATTTTGATCATCATTGTAGTTGTATCTCAATCACCAAAGGGATTTAATAAATAATAATTTGCATAATTAAAACCATTGTAAACCCTACAATTATATTAGCATCATATTAGCTGTTAAAATTATATTACATTGTATTATATTATAATATGACTACGCACATAATTTATACATAACTATAACTAACTTTGATTAAGACGGGATCAGGCCTTAGTTCAATTAGGGCATTTTAAGTATATTTTATAAATGTACCTTAGAAAAAAGCATTACCGGTGTGCATCTTGAGACATATAGATAGATAGATAGATAGATAGATAGATAGATAGATAGATAGATAGATAGATAGATAGATAGATAGATAGATAGATAGATAGATAGATAGATAGATATACCATGTTTATAATTAAAATACCAGTTGTTACTAGCGTTAATTTTTTTGTTTTTGTTTTTTTACAGTCTTTTTTTACGGTCTATTTTTCTGCTGTTTAACTTATGTTTATAACAGTGGTAGCTAGTGTTAGCAATAGTCTCATTGTAATACAATAAATGAGTAAGTAGTCATTAATGAAATGAAAGAAATTTGGTTTTCAAAGAGGCCGCTTAATATCAACTTCCATTGTTTAGAACTGTTACGGTAAAGACGCGTGTTGATGGCGTATGTGTATTTCTCCGCGCATGCGCTTTTGCCAGTGTCCGCAAAATGGCTGCGCTCGTGAGCGTCCGCGCGTGCCTCTCCGGTAAGTTACAAAATCTGTGTATTTTTCTTTTCGCGTGCCATTGACATTGTGTTTATGCTACGAGTGTTTTGCGTGCGAGATGTACCACATATACATGTGTGTGTATATGTGAGTGTGGAAATGACAATGATTGTGAATTGAGAAAGGATGCTCGTGCGTTCCGTAAGCAAGGTCAAGTTCCTCAGCGGCTGCCTGTACCTTACATCATCGAGAGAGATAAATGCATAGTGACTTTAATGCATACGTAATTGAAGATCTGTCCTGTATAAAGATTAGACATCTGGGAAATAGATTAGGGCTGTTTCAGTCTCAGATACTTTTGACAGCTGTGCCATGAGACTGAGACTTTGAGGCATTGAACTTTTTAAATGGTTGTTTTGTGGTGTGTTGATTATTAGCCATGATTTTATTTGGAATAGTTGCTGAAGTAATGCTTAGACACATCTAAACCATAAGCCACTATAAATCATGCTAATGAATGAAATTTTACATGACATTAAGCACATTTTCTCTCCTGTTTCCAGCCCTTCAGTTGACCTCCCCGAGTTTACTGCACAGCTCCTATAAACTGGTAAGTTTTCATGTTTAAAATATTTGTAACTTAATGCAATATAGGCCTGGTTTCACAAACAGGGCTTTGATTAAGTCGGGATCAGGCCTTAGTTCAATTAGGGCATTTAAGTATCTTTTATAAACGTGCCTTAGAAAAAAGCATTACTGGTGTGCATCTTGAGACAAAAAAAAAATGGCACTCACATATTTTAAGATATGCCAGTGCAAATTACTTTCAGTTAAAACTGCTCTGAAATGCATTTTAGTCTGGGACTAGGCTTAAGCTTAGTCTGTGAAACCAGGGGATAAAATATTTAATAAGAGAGTAAAATAATTATTTGTGATTATCATCATGTGCATTAATGTATTTCTTTTATTATGTTCTGTTAGCTTGCAGTTCCTCTAAGTCGGAGGAATTTCGCAGCAGAAGCGAAGAAGGTTTTCTCTCGTTCTAAACCCCATTTGAACATCGGGACTATCGGTCATGTAGACCACGGCAAAACCACGCTGACCGCCGCCATTACCAAAGGTATATTGTCGACTTGTTTTCATTTCTTACTATTCAAAAAGCAGTGTGCTGACTGTATTTTGTTCCCGTGTTTGTGTCAGTCCTTGCCGAAGCCGGTGGTGCAAGTTATAAGACGTATGAGGATATTGACAACGCTCCGGAAGAGAAGGCTAGAGGAATCACCATAAACGCCTCGCATGTGGAATACACCACCGCCAACAGACACTACGCTCACACAGACTGCCCCGGTCATGCCGACTACGTCAAGGTATTGCACACAGATAGCATAGCGTCTGTCTGTCTGTTAGTATGTTGTTGTTTTTTTATATAAATTAATACGCTTATTCAACAAGGATGCATTAAATACATCAAAAGTGACCGTAAGGACATTTATTTAGTTACATAAGATTTATATTTCAAATAAATGCTTTTCTTTTGAACTTTATATTCATTAAAGAATCCTGTGAGAAAAAAATGCATCACAGTTTCCTCAAAAATATAAACAACACAACTGTTTTCAACATTGATAATAATCAGAAATGTTTTTCAAATCATCATATCAGAATGATTTCTGAAGGATCATGTGACACTGAAGTAATGATGCTAAAAATTCAGCTTTGATCACAGGAATAAATTACATTTTATAATATATTCAAATAGAAAACACTTCTTCTAAATTGTAATAATATTTCACAATTTTTACTTTATTTTTGGTCAAATAAATGCAGCCTTGGTGAAGACTTCAAAAACAAGAAAAATCTAACCGACCCAACAGTAGTGTACGTGTGTTGTCATTGCATGTGTATTATAAATGCACATCTCTTTCTGAAGAACATGATCACAGGCACGTCTCAGATGGACGGCTGCATCTTAGTGGTGGCGGCCACCGACGGTCAGATGCCCCAGACGCGCGAGCACCTCCTGCTGGCGCGGCAGATCGGCGTGGAGCACGTGGTGGTGTTCGTGAACAAGGCCGATGCAGTGGAGGACAAAGAGATGCTGGACCTGGTGGAGCTGGAGATCAGAGAGCTGCTCACCGAGTTCGGCTACGATGGCGAAAATACACCGGTTGTTATTGGATCGGCACTCTGCGCTCTGGAGGTAAGGATGGAGAGTTGGAGTTGAACTGATTAGAAGTCGGCGTGAAATGGAAGTTGCGATAGTTTTTTTCTTCCCTATTGTGACGTATATGAGTGAAACTCACAAGAGTAAATGTAGGGCGGGACTTGATTTTGTTTATGTGGAATTGATTGGATGGTTGTGGTGTGCTATTGGTGGATCTCATGTGAGAGACAGGTTGCCCCGCCCTCATGCCAGTAAACACAGAGAAAAGAAGAGATGCAAGAGGAGGGGAAGTTATTTTAAATAAGATTATGAGGCACATGAATAAAAAAAAAAAAAATGATATGCACAGATAAATCAGTTATAATAAGTACTGCTATATTCCATTAAAATAATTGTGTGTTTTCTTTTTATTCCTGGGTGACTTTAAATATGAATCCTCATAAACTAATATATATACACACACACACAAACACAACACGTGCCGAAATGAAGAAACTGGGATGTTTTAAGTTGTGTTGAATCACAAGTGGCTCCTAAATTTCACGGCTTTGCTTCTGTTATGATTGTGTGTGTTTAGAACAAGCAGCCGGAGCTGGGTGTCAACTCCATTATGAAGCTTTTGGATGTGGTAGATACATTTATTCCTTTGCCAAAGAGAGATCTGGATAAGCCATTCCTGCTGCCCATAGAGGCAGTCTACTCTATTCCAGGTGTGTGTAATACAAGTCTTCTTATTGTAGTGCTGCTGATATAGTATCTATACTCTGTATGATTTATTTGTGCTTTTCTGCTTTGGGTAAAAGCATCTCCAAAATTAATAAATAATAGTTTTTGTTTTCATATCCAGCATGATTTTGTCAGAGTATTTCTGCCTGTGATTCTCAGAAGTGTGTGTGTGCAGGTCGTGGTACTGTGGTCACTGGCACACTAGAGCGAGGAGTGATCAAGAAAGGAGATGAATGTGAATTTCTCGGACACAGTCGTTCCTTTAAATCCGTCATCACTGGTGAGAAGTTACTTTTTTCCTGCTCATTGCACAAACATGCACATGTATAATAGGCAGTCAATGTGCAAAATATGGTTAATGCATTTAGAATGGATCTTGCATTGAACACAATTAATGTCTCTGTGTTGTGGTGCAAAAATAACACCATTTGGTGCTTAAATATTATTATTGGGAAAAATATAAGCACAGTAGAATCAGATGATGGTATAATAGTGTCATAATAGTATAATAATAGTATCTAAATCTGAAAGCATAACATTGTATTATGGCAAGCTAATAGGAAAGATTAAGAAAGATTTTTTTTCTGTATTAATCTGAAAGTGTCTTTGAGTTTTAGAAAGTAGCAATATAAATATAGTGTTGAAATTGTTAACTAAAACTATTATAAAATAATTTTCATTAATTGAAATAAAGCTTAAGTAATATATACAGTAGTGGCCAAAAGTGATGTATGGCCTGAGAAAAAAATCTACAGGATTTATTCAAATTTTATTAAAAAATTGTTATAGATTTTGTAAGCATATTGCATAGTTGTGCTTGTTGTCAATTGTTTTATTTGTGGTGATAACGCTATGAAACGTGAAATATTGCGGACGTGATTTTTGGCCAGTCAGTCATACAAAGAAAATATGAACGCATGCAAAAACAAGAAAGAACTGAAAAATATGAATAACGGATTTTGCTGTAGTCAATGTATGCTTTTCCTATGCATTTTTTTGCACAGTAAAATAAAGCCTATAGCTGTAGGTTTCCCTTTTTTTTTTTCAGATAACAAAATTTTTCTAAAACATAACTAAAATATTATGTGTGTGTGTATAATAAAATTACTAATACTTCAAAATTAAAAAGAAAAATTTAAATATAAATATAAAAAGCTAACTCAAATATTGATAAATGCTACAATGGTATATAATGCTAAGTTTGATTATTATAAGTTTGAAACCAACTAAGTTTGATTATTAGTTTGAAGTGCTAAAATTGCTAAAAAATTATTTCAAGCTGAATACTTTCTGAATTCTAAAAGCTAATTAAAAATATTAATATATAATACTACATTATTGTTATGGTAAATGTTTAACATGTTGCTTCAGTTATTGTCTTTTTTCCTCTCTCTCTCTCTCTCTCTCTCTCTCTCTCTCTCTCTCTCTCTCTCTCTAATGTGGATTTCTCTTCTGACAGCAAACAGAATAGATAAAATCAAATCTTTTAAGTGTTTGAGTCACTTTTTTTAGGGTCCGACTGTGTCATTACACAGAAATGAAACTCCAGCTCTGCTTCTCTCAGGTATCGAGATGTTCCATCAGTCCCTGGACCGGGCGGAGGCGGGCGATAACATGGGCGCTCTGGTCCGTGGTCTGAAGAGAGAGGACGTCAGGAGAGGCATGGTGATGAGCAAACCTGGATCCATCCAGCCTCACCAGAAGGTCAAAGCTCAGGTGTGTGCATTAGTGAACATTAAACATCAGTTCAGCACCTTCTGTCCTGCTTCACCAACCGATTAAACTGTGCGTGTGCAGGTCTACATTCTGAGCAAGGAGGAGGGCGGCAGGCACAAGCCGTTCTGCACAAACTTCATGCCTATCATGTTCTCCCACACCTGGGACATGGCCTGTCTAGTAGAGCTGCTTCCCGGGAAGGTTCGTTTCAACTGTAGAAATACTGAATATCAGCACTAGTTCTTGTTGAAGCGTTTGCTCTGAATTTTCTCCGTCTCTCGTTTGGTAGGAGATGGTGATGCCGGGCGAGGACACGTCTATAATCCTGGCCCTCCGACAGCCCATGGCTCTTGACAAAGGCCAAAGGTTCACGCTCAGGGACGGCAACCAAACCATCGGCACGGGCCTGGTCACAGAAATCCTCCCCATGACAGAGAACGACAAATACAACTGGGGCTGAGAGACCATATGAAAGAGGGAAACTCTTTGAGAATTTGGTGTATGAAGCCTTTGTGGACTGAAGTTCTAGAAATTGATCTAGAATTGAATTACGGCCCTGTTTATCGCAAAATCAAATGTTTGCTAAGGAGAATGACTATGTTCTTATTCATAATGTCTTCGCAAGCCCTTAAAATATGCGCCCACCAATTTCTACATGAAGAAAAAAAAAGTAAAGTATTGCTAGGATGAGCAATCAAACATTGTCATGGAATAATTTGTGTCCGAAACGTGCTCTACTTTTATTATCCTCTGCTCCATCTGCAGTTCACAAGGAGAAAAACAGTTGGTTAGTGAAAGTTTCCTCATTTAAATTGTACATGGCTTGTCATTGCATGCCGTTCATATACACACACGCATTTCTTTTCCTGTCTGGTTTCCGGTCATCTGTCTAAAAAATGTGGCTAATGTAATAAAATGTATTCAACAGACCTGTAGACTCAGCTTTGTGTCTGTTTTGCATTTAACCACCTTTCAACAATATAAAAAAAACGTAATAGGCCAAGAAATGTACAGTTAAGTTTCAGTGTACTATTATGTACATCTATTTTAAGCTGGTATCATCAAACCTGTGTGTTAACGGTTGATGCGTGTTTTTGAGTGTTATGTTTAAGTGAATGCATTTTAGTTTGATGGATGGTGATTATTTGTGCTAAATGAGTTAAAATTCTGCAAAAACGAACGGGTCTGATTTTAGATTTAGCGTTTGGACTGTTGACACTATCGTGATGTCTTTGAGACAGTTATGCAATAAAACATTAAACTATTCAGAAAGCTCTTGACAGTTAAAACCAAGAACCTAGATGCTCACAAAGCAACGTGGTCATATTTCATCTTAAAATCAAGAGATCAATTAAAAGAAAATGCATAATGAAAATAAAGCTTTTTGCATCACGTTATGACTTTTGTTCATGACAAATTTGAGGTTTTTAAAAAGAAATGCTACCTTGATGTAATTCTAGTAATTAAATAATTACTTTAAAAAAATGTTACATGTCAAAAGCTATTGAGAATTAGGAAGGAGGTTCTGAATGTGCTTCACTGTCATGAAACTGTTGAAACTTCCTTTTTTCTTTTTCTTTTTTTCTTTTTGGTTGACACATGACCAGGACATTTCTTGAAACTTTTTTGTGAGATTTGCAACTTTTTTCTTTTCTTTCTTTTTTTTTGATAGACATAGGACCAGGACATTTCTATTAAAAAAAAATTTAGACTTTTTTTATTTTTTTTTTTATTTTTTTTATTGACATATGACCAGGAAATTTGTTGACTTTTTTGTGAGATTTGCAACTTATTTTCTTTTTTTCTTTTTTCTTTTTTTTTTTTTTTGATTGACATATGACCAGGACATTTATTTTAAGAAAATTGTGAGATTTGCAAAAAAATTTTTTTTTTTTTTTTTGATTGACATATGACCAGGAAATTTCTATTAAAAAAAAATTAGACTTTTTTCTTTTTTTTGATTTTTGATTGACATATGACCAGGAAATTTGTTGACATTTTTTGAGAGATTTGCAACTTATTTTCTTTTTTTTGATTTTTGGTTGACGTATGACCAGGACATTTCTTTACAGTGTGCGATTTACTCTAGAAGCTCAAGCTATAAACATCTCTGAAAACAATCTAGATTTTTCTAAATACTTTGAATACAAAAGCAGTTTGAACAAGGTCTTCAGACGACATCAAATATCATTCATAACCATCTAAAATTCTGTAATGTGACATTTTGAGTGAAATATTCTGATGGGAACCTGGGACTTCAGGATTTGATTGGATAATAGAAATGTAGGCTAATATATTTTTGGTTTGTGTGTCTTTGGTTGTCAGCAGAAATGTTTTAATTTGTTAATATTAGTTAACTACATTAGTTAATATGAACTAACAATGAAAAAGCATTTATTCATCTTAGTTCATGTTAATTTCAACATTTAGTAATACATTATTAAAATCAAAAGTTGCATCTGTTCATATTATATAATGGACCTGAGCTGACATGAACTAACGTTAACAAAGATTAATAAACACTGTAATAAATGTATTACTCATTGTTAGCTAATTCGGTGTTAACTAATTGTGTTGCGTTGATGAATTTTGCGCAAGACCAAGAAAGTGAACAGTCAGATTTTATTTCAAGGTTGTTTCTGATAAGTACTTATGTTTACAAACTTGTAAAAAAATAATAATGAGCTATTACTCATCCTGTAGCTGCTCTCTAATCATTGAAAAAAACCTCTGTTTCCCTTGTCTTGATCTCTCTCTTCAATTTCTCCTATCGTCAATCACGGCAGTTGTCCATTCCTCTCTCATTCACCCTCTCTTCCTCCATCCATCTCTTTCTGGATCGGGACTGGGATTCCGTGCATCTGTTCATATGAATCTGAAGCAGGCATTTACACACATATTCAATCGGATGCAAAGAGACACGCATTTCTTTAACACACACACACACACACACACTCACCGTCCTCTGTGTTGTCATAGGATGCTGTGAAGTCTGTGTTGTTGTAGACACAGTCTGATCCGGACATGATTTCATACGACTCTGGAAGGAGAAAACAAGATGAAATTAAATTTCATATACCACATGGCCAAACAAACACACAGCAAAACACTTACCAGTGTCTGTGTGGTCCAGAGCGAGATCTTGTTTTCCATCTTCATCTGGATTGATGTAGTCTATGCGGGGAAACATTTTTAAAAGAGTTTACTGCACATTATCAATTCATTTGTCACTTAAAAATAAGGTTCTTTATTGGTTTCATAAAGAAACTTTAACATCCATGGAACTTTGTTTTTTTTCATAATAAGAAGAAAAATGTTTCTTTCAAGAACGGTTGACTGAAAGGTTCTTTGGGGCACCAAAAATGGTTCGGGATCACTGTGAAAAGCCCCTTTTTGAAACCTTTATTTTCAAGAGTGTCAGTTACAGATCTGTTTGTGTGTGTTTTATCCCTCACCCTCTTCTTCAGGCGCATGCTGAAGTTTCTGTGTCCGTTTTCGGGGTTGAGCATACAAACACCCCTCCATGTTCTCATACGACTCTCCATCTGTAGAGAAGAAGACACACAGACCCCGAATCCAACCTGTGTCACGTCCTTTCCCCATTGAACTCCAGTCATTAAAGGGACAGTTCACCCAAAAATGAAAATTCTGTCATCATTTACTCACCCTCAAGTTGTTTCAAACCTGTATGAATTTCTTTTTTCTGCTGAACACAAAAGAAGATATTTTGAAAAATGTCTGTAACCAAACAGTTGATGGACCCCATTGACTTCCATAGTAGAAAAAAAAAATACTATGTTAGTCAATGGGGTCCATCAACTGTTTGGTTACAGACATTTTTCAAAATATCTTCTTTTGTGTTCAGCAGAAAAAAGAAATTCATACAGGTTTGAAACAACTTGAGGGTGAGTAAATGATGACAGAATTTTCATTTTTGGGTGAACTATCCCTTTAAGAACTTCATCTATTGTGAAGCTTTAATAAGCAGTCAACAACTAGGAATATATTTTGATAATATGTATTTAGTAATATTTTCAGCTAAATATACATGATTTCAGAACTTATATATGTTTATGTTTTAAGTATGTGTGTGTAAAATCAAAATATGCTCACCAGTGTCTGTCAAACTGCTGGGCGGTTGTAGGGTGTTCTGATGTTCCTCTGGCCCCGCCCCTTCCTCTTTCCCAATTGCATCAGGTTCAAGATAATCTAAAACCAACAACCATTAAATTGCAGAATAAAAATCCCCTCACATAATTACTGTTGGTCAGGATATACAGTACCTTCATTTGCAGACACATAATATGTGACTTTGCCTTGATTGCTGTAAATAGCTGCATCTACATTCTCATAGGACTGCGTCTCATCTGTCCAAAGCAACAACATAATATTGACTGTATTTTTCTGGATTTGAATATGGCTAGCACTATAAAAAATATGAAATTATTAGCAGTATTTTACCCTTCTTGATGTTTTCAGCGCTCTCCATGCACTTCACAGAGTGCCTGTGGCAACACACATTCAAAAACATGAAACAGCCTTCTTAGCACGTTTACTTCTTTAATGTGACATGTTTGCAGTGTTTCAAGTGTTTCAAATGAAGGACGTGACTGGATTTTCTTAGAAAGTAATTGAATGAATCATGAAAAGTCTCTATATGACAGGTGGATAGAGAGGAGGGCTTGGTGATGTCGAGCTGGTTCAGAGGTGACAGCGTGAATGAGTATTAAAACCCTCTGGTTCTCTTTGGTCATTTTTGACCGAAACATTTTACGTTTTGTTTTTTTATAGATTTTTTTTATAGAAACTTGGTGAAGGTTTTGGCATTTGCTATGTGAACACACACCAAAAATCATGGACATGATTCAAAAAGGCTATAAAAAATTCTCACGCTTGTACTGTTGAATGAATTACAAATGAATGGGAAGCGGATTTCATCTAGTGGAAATGTTTGGTACTGCGCCCAAACAAAATCTCACTGAAAGCTCATTTTTTGAGATATCAACCCTCAAATTTGGAACATAACTTGTTTAGATTTATGGCTTTGATGTTCTCACAGGTTTAGAGTAAAACATGTTTTGGAAAAATTATTATTTCATATAAAAATAAAAATTAGTATTTTTGTGCCTTTTAATAATAACATAATAATAATAACAAACAAATACTCAAGTCTGTGCTCCAAAGCATTCAATATTGATGACAGTTTAAGTTTCAATGTTGTCAATGCTCAAAACATAGTTAAGTAATAAATAGATTATAACTACTGCATAAATATAATTTAGTACCATAAAATCCCTTTAAATTCAAAATATTATATAAAAAACATTATCAAACTAAAATATATTCATTTCATTGAAGTAAAAAGAAATTGACCGCCACGCGAGGAGAACCAGAGGGTTTTGATTTTCTTTCTTTTTTATATATAATACTGCCAATTTGGGCAACTGTTGTCCCAACAAGATATATAGAGTAAAAAAGAAAAGGGAATGAGTATTAAAAAAAGGCAAATACATCACCCAAAAGTAGTATAAGGGGCAACATGTCCATTTGTGTGTGTCCTCTGCTCTGTAGGTGCTGCATAAAGAAAAAAAATGTCATTAAGGACCATCATAAATCTATAAACTATAATGCAATATATCATTTGTCAACATGAAGCTTGTATGTTGAGAATTTTTCTATGTCAGTGTGTGTATTTTTTGTATTTTAGTATTAGCTATAGTTTTTTATTAATAGTATTTTTATTCATATTTTTTTTTACTAATAGGCATAATGAAACAGCATAAACATGGTTAATGAGGAAACTTCCTGTGTCCTCGTAAACAAAATGGCTTCAAAACCATACAAAACTTAGCCTGGGAAAACCCAGACAACTTCCGGCAAATTCAGATTTGCTCGAGTTACTACTGAGAATGGTCTGGGTTTAACCAGGCTATACAAAACTGTGATTCTGAACTGAAATTCAAAAAATGCAGAAGGTTTCTATATGATGGTTGGGTTTAGGGGTAGATTTAGTGTAGGGGGATAAGATACAGTTTGTACAGTAACCATTACACATATGGAGAGTCCCTAGAAACCACATATACGTGTGTGTGTGTGTGTGTGTGTGTGTGTGTGTGTGTGTGTGTGTGTGTGTGTGTGTGTGTGTGTGTGTGTGTGTGTGTGTGTGTGTGTGTGTGTGTGTGTGTGTGTGTGTGTGTGTGTGTGTCGGTGTGTGGGTGTGTCGGTGGGTGTGGGTGTGGGTGTGTGGGTGTGCATGTGTTCACAACACTTGCCATTCCTGCGTCGTTGTGTTTTGCAGGTGTAGGCGAACAGAACGATCCCAATCAAAAAGGCTGATGCAGGAACTGTGTAGAGCAGCCAGTCAGGCCGAGACGCTAAACACAAAACACACACACACACACACACACACACACACACACACACACATAAATGATTAACTGATTCAGCATCAGATTTATTTATTATGACATAATGCTGCATAAAAACTTACCTGTGTTATGTGAGGGGTTTTTGACTGGCTTGAGATCAGGTTTGCTGTGAGATGTACCATCAAACACAGTTGTGTTAACTTTTGTGTAACCTGTGGACATGATGAAATAGTCTTTCTTTCGAGCTGAAAGTTCACTTCATCATGCTAGTTTATTAAACTAACACACACATGATAGCAAAATATATTATATATTTTTATAGACTTACAATCTTACTACACTCTTAAAAATAAAGGTTCCAAAATAGGGTTTTCACAGTGATGCCATAGAAGAATCATTTTGGTTCCCCAAAAATCCTTTCAGTGAACAGTTCATAAAAAATAACTTTTTTTTTCATACTCTCAAAAGTAAAGGTTATTTATTGGCATTGATGGTTTTGTGAATAACCTTTAAAGGGGACCAATTATGCCCCTTTTTACTAAATGTAGTATTAGTCTCAATTGTCCCCAGAATGTATCTGTGAAGCATCCGCAGAATAAATATTAATTATAGCATGTTGTAAATGCCCATTATTGAGAGGAAGCAGTTTTCGTGCATGTATCTTTAAATGCAAATGAGCTGCTTCTCCCCGTCACCTTTGATGTGCCTTTACAGCTCCTGCTTCAGATACTCCGCCTAAAAATTGAATTATTATAATGTCTGGCCACACTCACGTGACATTGCAGTTCTTCATGAAAGTTAGGGGCTGTTTACACACCGTTTTCAACTAAAAACGTAAAACATTTTATGCATTTTGGCCATTCGTTTACGCGACAACGGCATTTTGGGTGCCTGAAAACGCGAACTTTTGAAAATGAGTTTCAGGCTACGTTTACACGGAAACGATCTGAAGAGAAAACGCAAAAGTGATCACTTTTTATTCTGCGTTTAGACGAGCGTTATGTGGGGGAAATCTGCGTGCATATGGTGACGCAAAAGTGTGTGAAATTCAATGTAGTGTGCTCTCCAGGCGGCTAGATGGCAATGTGAAGTACTGATCGGTGCCTTCACTGTCTAGCAGACTTTTGCGTTTTTACCGTTTAGACGGGAACGCGACGGTGGAGCGTTTTTAAGATTTCCACTCTGGAGGGTGGTTTCACTTTTTTGCGTTTTTAAGCCCCAAAAACGCCGTCGCCGTCTAAACGAAAGGCACATCTGATAAAATATTTTTACGTTTTCACCCGCGAGCGTTCTCGTGTAAACAGGGCCTCAAAGTGCAAGTTTTTGAAAACAGTCTCTGTGTAAACAACAACAACAACGCAAATCTCTGAAAACGATGACGTCATGCACATGCGTATTACGGGTTCAGTGTATAGACCAGAGAAACGAGGGCGCCGCCATCTTTAGAATATTGTCTTTGAACTTCCGTTTTTGCGGTCGCTCTGTTTGTTTCTATGGCACTGCTGTCCAGGAGTAATTAGCTTTTGAAGTGGATTTACTTAATGTAAAGTTAACGAAAGTTATCATGAGGATTGTAATGTTTAAAGCAGATGTCTTAACAAATGTCAGTCGACCGGGAAGATTTTAAAACACGCAATAAACACTCATAAACACGCAAGATCTCTGTGAAAATACAGACCGGATGTCAAAAGACAACGAGCGCAGCGCTGAAAAGGGGCGGGGCTACAGCGTGCCAAAAGAATACAGCGTTTTTTACGCGTTTTCGCGGATCCCTGTGAATAGGGATCGTTTTGACATACGTGGAAAACTCAAAGGAAATGCGTTTTAAAGCCATAGACGTCTGACATATGGTTTTCTGAGCGCACACATCTGAAGCACGAGCACAGAAAGCTGGATGTCAGACAGAGCTTCACGTGAGAATTAAACGAAGTTCTCTTTCACGTCTTATTGCCAAATAATACACACAAGGTTGTCACCGTTATGTTCAGTTAGTTTCTGTTTTTATGGACTTTTAGTTTGTTATTTTCAGTCACATGTGTTCCTTTGTTCAGTTTCCCACCACTCTTTAGTTGTCATGGAGATTAATTTAATCTGCACAGTGTTAATCATCATTGCCCTCATTCAGTTTCAGTCTTGTCAGTTTACAGTGGTCCGGTCATGTCTACATTAGAGGTTATGTTTTGTTTGTCTGCCTGTTTGGATTGCCTTTTAAGTGGATTATTAAAGACTTATAAACTTGATCATCATCATCTTCTTCTTGTTCTTCTTTCAACCTTGTGTGACAGAGGTTATGTCAAAAACACACAAAGTTCACATAAACAGTCGGTTATGTCTGTGAACGTAAACAGCTGGGAAAGAAGTTTAGACCTGTGTATTAAAGTGACACAAAATGTTCAATAACAATATAACCGTCAATTTTGCCTTTTAACATCCATGGAATCTTTTCATCCCACTAAAGGTTCTATATAGTGGAAAATGGCTATTTATATTATTAAAATACTTTTCACACTAAGAAAAACAAGTGGTTCTTTTAAGAACTGTGTTCACTGAGAGATTCTTTGTGGAAACCAAAATGGTTCTTCTATGGCATCACTGCCAAAACCCCTTTTGGTAACCTTTATTTTTTAAGAATGTGAAGAACCTTTTTCCACTAAAGAGCCTTTTGTAGAATGGAAAGATTCAATGGATGTTGAAGGTTCATCATGGAACCATCGACGCCAATAAAGAACCTTTATTTGCAAGAGTGTTCATGATATTTGAGTGATATCAGAAACAATTTTGCAGTGTGAAATGTTGAATGTCAGGAACACAGCAAACATCAGGCCGCTGTCAAACCAAACTGTGTTCTTTCTGTGGTTTTAACATTTTGATCAAAATAATTTAATCCAAAAACCAGATTCAAACTCTTCTTTAGATGTGATTACAGTTTAAACATTGTTCTGTTTGTATCATTATTGAAATGATCAGGATGGAAGATTTATTTTGCTTGGTTTGACAGATCTTTTGAAAAACAAGGTGAAGCAGCAGCATCTTTTAGATTAGCTTCATTTACTTTCAGTCTTACTCTTTTTCTCTTCAAACACACTCACAGACAGATCCCAAGGGAGGGACTGCTTGTTTTCTCACCAGCTGCCTTCATACGTTTCCTTTCTTTAACCATTTGAAGCGTTATTTTCACCGAAGTGATACTTACTCTGCTAAACTATCAAGCATGCACCCAAACACAGTACCATCAAGCGCCGAAGATGATGCTTCAGCGTTTCATTAACAGTGTTGTTTGGGTGAAAAACTGCATCGTAATTATCAGAGACCAAAAACAGCAAGTCCGTCTGATATTTTTCTGACATTTTTCTTTTAAATTAGCCTTTTCATGTAGGCTACACAATTACATTGACTTGATTCACATATGCTGCATATCTAAATGCATTTATATGAACTACTGTAAAATACACAATTCTTCTCTTATCAAACAGTATAAGGTTTGCCAGAAAAATATCAGAACTTTATTAACTTTACTTTTACTAACCTTCAGTTACGGTCTTGTTTGTTGCATTCATCCTGAAACATCAGAGAGCAAATATGAGTGCGAACACAAAGATGGGCGAGTGAAAACTGACAGTAAAAGAGAGGAGGTGAAAACAGATGTGGCGGAAGAGAAGGAGGGAGAAAGAAACAGAATAACATAAAATGTAAAAAAAAGGAGAAGTGAGAGAATAAACATGTCAAACGTGTTCAATACAAAGCTATTACTCATGACACATAAGTGTTTTCACAAATAAACTTTCACTTATTTTATATTAGCATTTAAATGCATATATATATTATTTGTTTGTTTTTTAAGAAGTCTCGGCTGCATTTATTTGATCAAAAATACAGAAAAAAACAGTAAAATTGTGAAATTTTATTACAATTTGAAATAACTTTTTTCTATCTGAGTATATAGTAAAATGTTTGAGGTCAGTTTTTCTTTCTTTCTTTTTTAAAGAAATTAGTACTTTCAAAACAAATATGTGTTAAATTAATAAAAAGTGATTTGAAATTTTGAATAAATGCTGTTCTTTTTATTCATCAGCGAATCCTGCAAAAAATATCACAGGTGGCAAATATATATATATATTTAGCAGCACAGAGTATAAAATCAATATATTAAAATGATTTCTTATGGAAATTTGTATTATTATCAAATGCAGCAATAACAATACAAATACACAATGTTGGCACTTTTATTGTCTTTTTTTTTCTTACATCATTGAAAATTTTCTTCACATGCTCACAGATAAATATAATTTAAAACAGCATAGCCAAAGAATGCACAATCACAAATGTGTCTTTCTATCCTTGTCAAAGTTATATGGGTGGTGGGTGACAAGAACAAGTCCGATTCATATGCACCCTAAAATCAAAAGAAAGGAATACGAATTCATGTTGTGCTGCTAAACCATTTTAGGATCATTATTAAAATGGTCAAGCTGTGGGCTTCAGCACGCGCAGCCGCACTGTGAAATGACCGGGTAGTGCGCGCGGATCCACGCGCATCGCTTGAGCGCGCGAGAGCCCTGCTGGCAGTGCCACCGGAGGAGCGTGACGCTCACGGACTGCACCGGTTTACAAAACATCCCCTCCGGTAAAGAGCACGAGCGCTCGGTCGAGCACTGTCCTTCTTTGACGTATCTCGGCCAGAAGCGCACGCCCAGATCTTTCCACATCGACAGCACCGGGCACTGCGTGTACGACCACAACCACCGGCGAACCCTGCGCTCCGTTTTCGGTGCTGCTTTAAGACCGGTGAAATCCAGCTGCTGAAATTCACTGGGAATCGGTCCGGCGAGACTGATCTCGTCATCTCGCGTGATTTCGGACCCGTTTCCTCGCGTTGGTGGACCGGTCGAAGAGAAGACTGGGTCAAAACTGCTGCCGAGTTTCCGCCGCAGCAGCCGAGGGCTTAAATCCCTCTCTCCCGGTTCCAGCGCCGGGTCAGGGTCCTCGTGCAGGTCCGGTACCGGCAGGTGTTCGCTAGGGGACGGGCGCACGCGCAGCTGAAGCTGAGATTGCGCGAAGTAAACGGTGACGGACACGCAGAGCACGAGCGCAGGAGAAGCCTTCATTTTCATTCTAGTCAAGAAAAAGTTTTTTCCGATTTACTGAAATTAAGTTTAACACACACAAAAAAAAAACCGTATGATTATTAGTTTTGGATCGCGGTTTTTGGTTACAAATAGCTTGTGAAGAACAACTCATTCAAAACCGTATGCCTCTAAATTACTCTTCACTGGCAGGTAATTACCTAATGAACTGTGTAGATACTTTTAAAGGGAGACTATGAAGGCTACTCGTTTATAACTGAAGCCTATCTCCTGCTGAATGGAGCTTTTCTTTGGAGACGCCAGACGCGTCATGAGCGGCGCGCTGCCGCGCTTGTGTCGCCCCGCGGGTTTAGATCAATGTGTCACCCGTTACAACTACAACACCCACCCCCTCTCACGGGTGAGCCGAGACCCTGGAATGCCAAAATTAACTAACTGAGACAGTAAACTCAATACGTGTCATAATTTACTGTTATTTTTATTATAGGCAATATAGGCCCTTATATTATCAATATTTTATAGTCTACTGTTATGTTGTTGTTGTTGCTTTTTATATTTGTGTTTTCATTTTTGTTTAATTTTAATATTTTTAATGTGATTTTGACATTTTTATTAGGCTATTTTTTATGTTTTTTATTTATTTATTTATTTTTATTCCAGTTTCATTTTTATTCCAGTTGTGGTGTAGTTTTAGTTTTTATTTATTTCCAATTTTATGTATTTCTAACGGCTCCAGGAGGTTAATAAAGGCCTTCTGAAGCAAAGCTATGTGTTTTTGTAAGAAAAATATTCCATATTTATAACTTTATAAACTTTAATCACTGGCTTCCGGCAATAGCAGAGGTCACTCTTCCTCCGGAGCTTGACTGCTGTTACCATTAAATATGGATATTTGTCTTACAATAACTTTTATGATGGATGAATGCACTTTTTTTTTTTTTGGCTTCAAAAAACAAGGTACATTCACTCCCATTATAAAGGAAGAGCCAGGATATTTTTATATCACTCCAATTGTGTTCGTCTGAAAGAAGAAAGTCATGTACACCTATAGGATGGCTTGAGTGTGAGTAAATTATGGGATAATTCTCATTTTTGGGTGAATTATCCCATTAACATTTTTGTTACTAGGTTAACAAATGCTGTAAGAATATGTTGCACATTGTTAGTTTTTTTTAATTATTATTTAGTTTTATTTTAGTTGAAGATAAAAACCTGCAAACCTTCAGAAGCTGTTGATGCTCAACAATGAGCAGAGAATGACGTAAATTCGGGTTAATTAATTACACAGATTTCCAGGCTCATTGAAGCACATTATAGCTTGCTATTGATGTTAAACAGGCCTGACACACACATACCTTAGATTCCTATTATCTTGACCATGAGATACAAAAAGGTTTGAATGTAGACCGTCTACGTGACAGCGATTGTGATGCGTGGCCTTCAAGTTGACACTTTGTCACACATTGAATGAATGACGCATTTTATCACTTTAAATTAATCAATTAGCTCACTGCTCAACCTCTGACCTATAACGAGCACTGAGTTTATGCCTGAAGGATCTACGTCAGTGACACCCCCTTAAAACATCCACACACACACACACACACACACACACACAATAAACACGTGCACAAACACACACCTCACCCACGCTTTTTAATAAATCTAATCATCAGGTCAAGCATGCCAGGCCAGCCTTCAGTGAGGTGACGCTTGATCTCCTAGACAGACGGAGACAACACACACATGCATAATTATATACAGTATACAAATATGGAAACGCCCATAACCAATGCTAAGAGAGAGATCATATTAACATACTGACTTCTAAGGATTTTAACATATGATCATCCCTTTACTCTCAAAATGAATAGATAATAGTAATTTAGAAAATTATTTAGGACATGCTTTAAGGATATGTGCTTGTTTACAATAAATACAATTCAAAATCAGTTGTCTTATAATTACATGTCTTCTAAAACATACAGTATTGTCTTTTAATATCACCATATTTTCCTGTTTATTGGTTTGTTTACAGTATTGGACAGGTTTTAGTTTTAACTGAACTAACAAACTATTTATTAAATATAATAATCATTAATAGTATGAAAAATGTGGCATTTAATAGTAACATTAAATAATTTAATTAATTAATTAATACAATTGTAGTATGTTTAATTAATGAATTGATCATTTTTTTAAACAAATGTATATGTTTTATCATTTTGTTACATTTTAATATTTAACATTTTTGTTCTCCTTTTTTCCTCTTAATTTTAACCCTTGGTTATTTTCCCCTCTTCTTTCTTTTTTCCTCTCAATTTTAACCCTTGATTAATTTTTCCACTCTTTTTTTCCTTTTAATTTTAACCCTTGGATAATTTCCCCCTCTCAATTTTAACCCTTGGTTAATTTTTTCCACCCTTCTTTCTTTTTTCCCTCTTAATTTTAACCCTTGGTTAATTTTAACCCTTTGGTTACAATTACATTCACAAACAACGCTCAGAATATTGTTGCATTCACGAATACTGCTCATAAATTTGTTTGTTTAGGTTTGAAGCACTTGTTTCAAGCATCTGTCTTGGACTCCCATGTACATTAACATACATCACTCTAAAATGGAAAATGGATTTCATCTAATAATCGACTGTTCAAAGCACTTTTAACAAACTTCAAGACAACAACAACATAACCTTCCATACTCTGACATGTTGTTTTAGTAATGAAGGGAGTTTGTTTGCTCTGTTTTTCTTAATGTGTGATGTTGTGAATGTGAGAACCACACTGTCTGACATAGGTTAGAGGTTCAAGGGAAATGAAAGCGTGTGTTTCGCCCTACAGTGCTGTTCCCAACAGTAATGACGCAGGTGTGAGTGGTTTCTGTCTGAGGGTTAAGCCGGCAACTCAAATCTGTCCTTTGATATTAATAAGCACAAAAAATAAACAATGTGTAGCCTCACTGCACACAGAGTGGGCGAGATACAGTAACCTGTGCTTGACATTATTAGTGTCAGTGGCTTACAAACCCAACCCACACAGGTGAATGAAAGGCTCTCTGTTGTCATTTAGGATAAGTTTGTCTCATACAGCATTTGGCCTTTATTTGATTTGGCTTGTTATGTTAAATTGAGCTATTGTTTACATTTCTGTTAGACACATCCAGTTACAAAATCTATCTTGCATACAAAATCTATTTAACATTTTCACCTTTATTGTCCAAAAATAGGCTATTGTTCATTGAACACACACTAACCTATATGGGGTAAGTTGTCAGAAAGAAAACCTGCTGTTTATTGGCATTGTTTTGAAAAGAATAGCCTACTTTTTTTTTTTTTTTTTACAGTAGGCCTAAACATGCCAAGTTTTACAACATAATGTATTCAGCTATTTAATTGATTTGCGCTAAATTTAAAAGTAAACAATAAGTCAATTATGAAACGTTATGTTACATATATGAAACAGATATGTCAACTTTATTAATCAATATGAATTGAATTGTGTATATTTGCGGTTTTGAACACGTTCTAAGCGCGTGTATTTTGGCCACGCCTCCTCATCAGCTGACACAGTGCGCGTGACACACTGGGCTCACTGACTTCCTACAGAAAACTAGCGCGCGGACCGAATCATAGTAAAAGTATGTGAATTAACGGTAAGTGTTTATGAAACTACAACCGATGATCATATCCGTGTCATGTTCCGGTATCCTTAAGATGAATAAATGAAGAGCTCGATCATTTCTTCCGGTGTGTTTGTTTACTCTCTGCTGCATCATTCTAACATAGTGAGCTTAAGCACCGCTTGTCTGATGTTTTAAAATCGGTGCCATTAATGTACTAAATAATCACAATGCATTTTTTGAGAGATATGGTTGTCCATATAAACATGGCAGGTTTCTTTAACAGGAAACATTGTTTGACCGTTCAAAGTTACATATTGTGTCATAAAAACAGATACAATGCGTTCAAAAGGGCAACGATCGTTAGTTCATTGTGTTTTATGGAGGTCAACTCAGTTTATTTCTATAGCACTTTTAATACATATGAAAAAAGTACCTTAAGAAAGTCACAAACATTTGTTATAAACATGTTTATGACAAACACAGTTGTCATAAACATACATAATTGAATAGGTTCTTAATTAATTATATATGTAAATGTATGTATGTATGATTCACCTGACATTTAATAACCAATATGATCCACTTTAAAGACCTGACACATATTCTGATTCTTTTCATAGGGTGTTTTTAAGTGTAGGGGTGGGATTTCGGGAGAGATGCCGTCCAATAAGAGTGTCTCAGATGCCCCGATCACACAGTTTGTGAACTGTAGGATACTGAAGGACCACAGGCTGCAATGGTAACATATCAGACAGATTCGAATTATTGTGTTCAACCCCCTAATTTCCTGACAATTGTATAAAATTATATAAAAATGTGTGATTCACATGCATTCTCACATATTTGAACCTAACAGGGGCCTTTACAGTCTCCATAAATACTGATAGATTTTGGATCATTTGTTTCTAAAGCTGTTTATACCATCTCAAGCATAGACGTCTAGTTGAGCCCAGATGGAATCTGTGGACTTTTTGCACATTTTCGACAGTGATTTTGAGGGGAAATCTGATTTTGTAGGGAAGACCTGTGGGTTCGTGGGGGAAAGATTTTGAACCCAGAGAAGCTGTTCTTCGATGAGGAGGGCTTTGCCGATCACAAAGTTGACTGCGAGAATAAGATCATCGCACCTGGATTCATAGATGTACAGATAAATGGTAAACTACACATACAGTACACATTGCCATTGTTACATTCACCAGTTAGTGTAAAAATCACAGTTGTTCTTGTTGTAACTGATATCTTATTATACTAAGCTCCGCCCTTCTTCTCACTCATAGGTGGATATGGCATCGACTTCTCCCAGGCCACCAGTGACATCAGAGGGGGCGTGGCTGTGGTGGCCAAGAAGATTCTTGAACAGGGCGTCACTTCCTTTTGCCCCACTCTCGTCACGTCTCCACCAGACATATACCATAAGGTTCAACCTATGCACCAATCACTGGCCTTCATTTGTCTCTCACATGCTCAATCCCACCCACAAATACATCGCTGTTGATTTTCCTTCAGGTTTAGCCTGAGACTGTCTAGGATTTACATGTGTTGGTACTGTGTTTTTATTGGCACTTTAATGGTTTCATCTCTTGCATTATCAGGTACCTCCTGGAATAATTAAACAATGTCGCATACGCTATCGTTTAAAGGGGGGGTGAAATGCTATTTCATGCATACTGAGTTTTTTACACTGGTAAAGAGTTGGATTCCCATGCTAAACATGGACAAAGTTTCAAAAACTAAGTTGTACGTTTGAAGGAGTATTTTTGTTCCAAAAATACTCCTTCCGGTTTGTCACAAGTTTCGGAAAGTTTTTTTCGAGTATGGCTCTGTCTTACGTAAGATAGGGCGGAATTTCCTTATATGGGTCCTAAGGGCACTTCTCCGGTAAGATCGCGGCCGCGCGCGCACTCGTAGACCAGAGCAAGAGAGTGAAAGCAGTTCGCCATCAAAGCGCCCTGCCCGGCTTTTGGGAAGTCAGTGTCACCAAAGAAGTGTGTTTTTGGTTGCCAGGGCAAGACAACCCTGCACAGATTCCCAAAGAACCCAGCGTTAAGGAACCCGTGGATGGAGTTTGTTTTCCTGAGCATAAACGGAGGTTGTGTAAGACTGTTGTTCCCTGCATTTCGACAATGATTGTTTTATAAACAAAGCCCATATCTACGGATTTGCAGATCGTCTAATGCTTAAGGATCGAGCAGTCACAATGATAAAGGTTCGCGGTCGTGCGTTGGAACCGGACGGTGAGTAAAACTGTTTGTTGAACAAATGTCTCTGTGTGTTGTCACTAGCTCGGCGCGTTAGCACAGCTAAGCTTCCCACACGGCCCGCCCCCAGGGGCTCGGTTTTTTCCGGAAAGACTCGGTACAGCTTATCTTTCTGTTAAAAATTTAATAAAACAAAATACTTTTTGGAGATATGAAGGATGCAATATTACTCTATAGGTACTCAAGATTAACAGGAGATTGAGTGAAAATGAGCATTTCACCCCCCCTTTAACAGTTTGGGGTTGGTAATTTTGGTAATAAGTATTTTTTTAATGTTTTTTGAAATAAGTCACTTATGCTCAACAGGGCTACATTTATTTGATCAAATATACAGTAAAAGCTGTAATATTATGAAATATTACAATTAAAAATAACATTTGTTTTCTATTTCTATTTGAATAGATTGTAAAATGTAATTTATTCCTGCGATCAAAGCTGTATTTTCAGCATCATTACTCCAGTCTTCAGTGTCACATGATCCTTCAGAAATCATTCTGATATGATTTGATGATTATTATCAATGTTGAAAACGGCTGTGCTGCTTATTATTTTTGTGGAAACCGTGATGTATTTTTTTCAGGATTCTTTGATGAATATAAAGTTAAAGAACAGCATTTATTTGAAGTAGAAATCTTTTTGTAACATAATAAATGTCTTTACTGTCACTTTTGATCAATTGAATGCATCCTTTCTGAATAAAACTTTTAACTTCTTATATTCAAATATTGCTGACCCCAAACCCAAACTTTTGAGCGGCAGTGTTTGTAGTTTCCATGCAGCATCTTCCGTGCATCTTGTTCAATTTCAGTTCAATGCTCATCACACATCAGCTTGTTTTGCATCAGCCTTAAAAAGGAACAGTGGCATGGTTTGCATATATGTAGCATTAGTAATAATGTCACTGTCTTTCTCTCCACAGGTCATTCCTGAGCTCAGAGAACAAGATGGAGGCCCTGAAGGGGCAGGAGTTTTAGGTACAGACCTAGTCAAATTTCTAAAACTTTAAAGCTGCTGTATGTAATTCTTTTGAATGTACTAAAGCATAAAAATATTTTTGCAGAGATTTAGGAAACACGCTAAATTCAAATACTTGTTTCTCAGAAAAACAATATAACAGCCAGTTATGTCACTTTGAAATATGTGTTTCATGTCAGAATGTCTGTTTTTGTTTTGGTCTGAGTGACTCCGCCCACTGCCAATTCACCCAATAGTATTTTAACACCCGGGTTGTTAGTTGGCACAGCGTATTGCAGCCACAGAAGCCAGCAAACGAACTGGGTCAGAGATCGCAGATTCTACCTGACCATTAAAAACATTGCAGACGTATACATTAGCCGATCAGCTTGCAGTGTAAAGCTTGGTTTATACTCGCCGCATCCGTGCGCACGGCTGAGTACGCGAGACCCCATTTCACGTGGCGGTGTGCACGGCATTTTTTGTAACTTTCCGCGTGGCTCCGCATCCGAAGATGCACGACTTCAAGCCCAATCTGGCCGAGCATGTGCGTCTCACCGCACCGGCACTCAGTTTGTGCGTCTAAATTAGTTACTTAAATTTACAAAATGAGCCTACAATAGCAGACATAAGCCCTTTAAATAAAAATAAAGGTCCATGTTTTATAAAAATGAAATTAGAAAATATGTAAGATATCGTTAATTTAGTTTAGGCTACGTTCTCATATCCATTTATTTTGTTCTAATGCCACATGTAATAATCTCAAGGTTTACTGCTTTACACGATTCTTTTGTAGTGTAGTTTTGGTGAAGTGTACTAAAATAAACATTGTCACGTGTGTACCTTACTTCTTCTCACTGCGGATTCCTGGTGGTTTAGAGGACAATTACTCAGAGTCGCCCCCTGTCGTTTCAAAGAATAGTACAACGACGAGCTCGTCAAGTATAAATGCATCGTCTGTTGGAGGTGCGCACGGAGGCTCGCGCTGCGAAGCCAGGCGAAAGTATAAACAAGGTTTAAGGATTGTCACTTGCACTCACTCCTGTTGCATGTCCTCAATCTGGCAACCGGCGTGAGCGTCCAGTCTGAGGAGGAGTGGGCAGGAGAAACAACCTTCTCCAATATTTTGAATTTAGACTGCAGTACCCATTTC
Organism: Squalius cephalus; assembly: GCF_949319135.1. Lineage (NCBI taxonomy): Eukaryota > Metazoa > Chordata > Actinopteri > Cypriniformes > Leuciscidae > Squalius > Squalius cephalus. Next base: position 28,319,721 of record NC_137122.1, read on the forward strand.
AACCACAAGCTGTTAATATTACATACTGCACCTTTAACTAAAAAAATGTACTGCCAAATAATTTTTTGTTTAATGTTTTTCCTCCTGTTCGTTTCAGGTATTCACCTGGAGGGGCCGTTCATCAGTGAAGAGAAGAGAGGCGCTCATCCTCCGAAGTTCCTCCGCACGTTTAAAGCCGGTGGCGTGGCCGACCTGATGGAGACCTACGGCCCCCTGGACAATGTCGCAATGGTAACACTCGCACCAGAACTGGCCAATAGCGCGGCTGCAATCCGTGAACTGGCAGGAAGGGGCATAACCGTGTCAGTAGGTGCGTACGTATGTTTACACAGGCTTTATTTTTGCTATTAAATCTCCTCCAGGTTGAGCATATCCAAAGTGCTTTTCTATCCAGGTCACTCTATGGCTGATCTCTCTCAGGCTGAAGAGGCTGTGCAGAATGGAGCCACGTTCATCACACACTTATTCAATGCCATGTTGCCTGTTAGTATCACACACACACACATGCATTAATAAAGAGTTATTCGAATAAGAATGCATACTGAATGTTGGTGCACACATACACGTTTACAATAACACCATATTCCTAATACATAATCGATTTAATAATCCATAAATATTTTTAAAACACAAACATGCATACCATGAACTATTATGCATACCAACACACCAGGTACTTAACATTTTGTTTTGTTATAGTTTCATCACCGGGACCCGGGCATAGTGGGATTGCTTACAAGTGATCGTATTCCACCAGGTCGGACGGTGTACTACGGTATGATCGCAGACGGGATACACACACACCCTGCAGCGCTGCGCATCGCCCACAGAGCTCATCCCGCAGGTATTCATTCACACATACAACACACAACCACAAATCTGTGTGCAGAACACTGAACATATGATACATTGCTCCCGTACATTTTAGTGAGATGTGTCCCTCTCAGGTTTTCTTTTATGAATGAGGTTTGTGTTTTGTGTGTGTCAGGGTTGGTGTTGGTCACTGACGCTGTGACAGCGATGGGTCTCCCTCCTGGCCGACACACACTCGGACAGCAGCAGATCGACATCCAGGGGCTTCACGCATACGTCGCAGGTCTGCTTCATGTTCTCCCTGCTTTCGTTCTATGCAGCAAATTAACCCAAATGCCTCTATTTCTATTAAGCGATTCATTGTTTGTATTTCGTTTGGGCATTGTAGGTTGTAACTATTTGCTGGAATTATTTATATACATTTACTCGATATATTGATATACAGTACAGTTCTAAAGTTTAGTGTCTGTACTATTTTTTCATAAGTCTCTTATGCTCATCAAGGCACCATTTATTGAATTTGAAAAACAGTAATATTGTGAAATATTATTACAATTTAAAAATAGCTGTTTTCTATTTTGAATATATTTTTAAAACTAATTAATTCCTGTGATCAAAGCTGTATTTTCAGCATCATTACTCCAGTCTTCAGTGTCACATGATCCTTCAGAAATCATTCTAATATGATGATTTGCTGTATTTTGATGAGTAGAAAATCCAAAAGAACAGCCTTTATTTATAATAGAAAACATTTGTAACATTATTAATGTCTTCACTATCACTTTTGATCAGTTTAATGCATCCTTGATTTAGTACTTCGAAAGATATACATTTGTTGTAGAGTTTTTATTTTAAGTATTTGATGTGTCTGTATTAGACTGTATAACGCTTTTTAAGGTATTATTTAGTGATGTTTTATCATTTATTTATTGAATATTATTTTTATTGTGAAATGTTTTACAAGGTATTATTATTAACTTGTAATTGTAGTGTTTTGCCGACTTGCTGCACAGCACCAAGTTCAAGACAAATATCCCTTTGGGGATAGTAAAGTGTGTTTTATTCATTCGTTCATCATGATTTCAGGCACTACAACTTTAAGTGGCAGCATTGCGACCATGGACATGTGTGTGAGACACTTCAGAGAGGCGTCAGGTCAGTGTTTGTGTGTATGGAGTGTGGCGTGTTCATTAATGGTAGTGTGTGCGTGTCGTAGAGGTTTTGTTTTTCTGACGTGTGTGTGTGTGTAGGTTGTACTGTTGAAGCGGCATTAGAGGCGGCATCTCTTCATCCTGCTCAGCTGCTGGGCATCAGTCACAGGAAGGGAACGCTGGAGTACGGCACAGATGCAGGTATGAGCGCGTCTTTCAGGATAGATTTTCAGTCATTCATTAAGCTTGTGTAGGCATTAAGAAAAAAAGCTTTTTTGACATTCAGTTTGTTGTTTAGTGCATCTCAGGGCAATCACAGCAAAAGTGTCAGTGCTTCATGTCATCGAATGCGATCATCTTTGATAGAGAAACATATTCTAGAATATATAAAGCTCTAGTTGCACACTTTAGTGGTTATTAGAGGTAAATGCATTATAGTGGCCACTGGATAAATGTGTTCACAACAGTGTTTTTATTAAAGTCGGCATGAAACGGAAGTTGTGATAGTCTTTTCTTCCCTACTGTGACGTATATCAGAGTGAAACCGCTTCTCGAACAGGAAACATATAGGGCGGGACTTGATTTTGTCCATGTGGAATTGATTGGATGGTTGTGGTTTGCTATTGGTTGATCTCATATGAGTGACAGGTTGATCCCGCCCTCACACCAGTAAACACATCATCAGAGAAGAGCTGGAAAAGGGAGAGGAAGTTATTTTGATTAAAAATTATGAGACACATGAAGTAAAAAAAGTTGTGCGTGGATAAATCATTTATAATAAACCCTGCAATATTCCCTAAAACAACAAGAATTTTCAGTCTTTAGTAAGAAATGCCTGTAATTATGTTTTTTTTTTTTTTTTTGTAGATTTTGTAGTACTTGATGACACACTGACAGTCAGGGAAACCTACATTGCTGGACAGCAAGTCTGGAGGAAGTGACATCATCTGGAGGACTGTCTTCTGCCGGAAAAGTTTCTTTTCTCTCACTTTGGTCTTGGATCACCAAAAACACTCATGAATGCAAAAACATCTTTATTCTTTCGTTTAATTTCATTGATTAATCCACGAATATAAAAACTACTACATTTAAATAAGCACTATTATATTATGGCAGTCTTCATGCTCATGTACTGTAGCTGAATGCATCTTGAGGGCATTAAAAAAGAGCCAGAATAATTTCATCTTTATTTAACTTGTTCAAATATGAAAAATAAAAATAATCTCAAGGGTTCAACCATTTCAGTAATAACCTACATATTTCAATGCTTCCAATCTAATTTAATCAACTGATTCCAATGTTCTGTGCTTCTCATTTGTCAACATTTTCTTTTTTCCATCATCTTTTCTATCGTTTTATCTTTTTTTTAAGTGTATTGTTTCTTTACTGATTTGTATTTTTGTGTTTGTCTGAATGTGGAAGATGCATCTGTGATAGATGTATTAAAAGATATCCAACTTACTACCACAATCAATTTTCTGTTTATTTCAATACAACTTCCCCAAATCATAGGTCTCTAAAACAACTTTATTTAAAAAGCACTTACAAAAATTACTTCAATAATTTAATATTAAATGGAGCTTTTATAAATAATTTTTCATAAACTCAACAGACAGATGATTTGACAGTCAAACTGCTGGTCCTCTGAGCAACAATCCTTGATTGGGCCTTCAAGTCAAACAGACATGGAGCGTGTGTGTGTGTGTGTCCAAGCCACATCAGTCTTTAACCCAGAAAAGTTGAAATGAAGACACTGGTGTCCAGATTTAGAGTTGCGTGCCACCAGCGATCTGGAAAATACAGCACCTGCACAAACACACTCAGTTTAACCTCTAGAATAGGTGATTTTGACTTCACTTCAACTCTTAGTCTCTTACTTAGTGCCTAGTAGTGAGTGAAGTGTGTAAAGGCCCGACAACACATAACAAAGTTCTTTTTCATTCTTCACTTGAGGATAAAAAGTTAAATACCAGAGGAGCAATACCATTAAAAAACATCCCGACGCCATCCGGACTGCAGAGAGTGGTGTTTAGATGAATATGTAAATATGTGCTGCACTCTTTCAATAACAAAAAAAAAAAAAAAGTGACAGGGCCAATGAAAAAAGCATCCGGTCATAGCACTGTGGATTTTTGCATCGTCACTCCAGTAAAGTCAGTCACATTTATTTATATAGCGCTTTATACAATAATAAATTGTTTAAAATCAACCAGAAACAAACCGGTGTCACTGTCTCTTTCATTTAGACTCACAACTTCAATTTCTACTATAAAGCGGCTCTCTAGTGTGTTCAGGTTTTTACTCACAGGCGTCTGACAGAGCAGAAAAAAGGTCCATGTCAAAGAAGGCGGAGCCTCAGAGCCACACCCACCTATTACATAATCACCATGGACCAATGGTAGCTCGAATGCATTAACCAGCCAGAGATAACTTTTCCAGAAAAGCTTTGGCAAGCTGTTTCGAACTCCCATTTTGGGCTGATTTTGTTTAAAATGACGTAGCGCCATTTACTTGTTTGTTTACGCTTGAAGTATAAGGGCCTTAAAGGTGCAGTATGTAATATTGACAGCTAGTGGTTGAAATGGGTACTGCAGTCCAAATTCAAAATATTGGAGAGGGTTGTTTCCCCACTCCTAGTCCTCAGACTCCACAAACACACAGGTTGCCAGATTGAGTATGTGAACGTAACATGTTTCCTTAATCTCTGCATACAAATTATGGTATTTTTATGCTTTATTTTGTGCAGTAAAAAAAATAAAAAATTACATACAGCACCTTTAAATGGGTTCAAAATGCACATGGCTCAAAAAGTAACATTGACTGCAAAGTTTGTTAACCTCACCTCTCCGGGTCGTATGGTGCACTCCAGGGGCCTCTGGTGGAGCTCCAGGTTTGGGTAGGACCGAGAGACCCAGGACAGATGGGTGTGGTTGGGGTGGAACTCAGGTGCCTCGTCAGGGGGGTACAGGAACCAACGCTGGAGAACACAGGGATAGACTATTGTTTGTATACAGAAGCATATCAATATACGGCTAGTGAAAATGATATCTGCACCTTAGCTGTAAATAGTGTAGAGCTCTACAGACCTTCCTGCCGTAGATAACTTCAGAGTAGCCGGGACCGTGCCAGTGAAACGGGACACCAGTACCTGGTCCTGCAGGAGAGAGAGAGGTGGGGTTTTGTGTGTGAAAATGAATGTTTGTGCACTCCAAAACCCAAATTTGGCTGGATTGAAGAATATGCATGCGTCTATACCAGCAATCCCGAAGCTATATGCAGGATGCATGAATGGAAGAGAAAAGGGTGGCGCTTTATACTCCTCAAACAGAGAATGCCACTCCGTGAAGTTATTGTCCCCAAAGAAGTACAGCGTATCTGAAACAAACATGCGCACACACAGTATGAAATGATCATGTACAGTGTGAAAAACGCTGAGAGTGTGCATGTAGAGAATGAGAGAAACCGACCACTGCCCAGGGTGTCTTCAGACTGAGGGGTCAAAAGGGACTTTACAAACTCTTCAAACCGCACGTCCACTGTAAAGAGACAAAGAAATACAACAAAGTTACACAACTTGTTTTTTTAAAGAAAACAATACTTTTATTCTACACGGATACAAGAAAGTGATCGAAAGCAACAGTAAAGACGTTAACAAAATATTTAATTTCAAATGAATGTTCAAAAACACTGAATGCACAAAAACATTAAGCAGCACAACAACGTTTTCAACAATGATAATTACAAGGAACGTTCCTTGAGCATCAAATCATCATCTATTTCTGATCATGTGACACTGAAGACTGGAGTAATGATGCTGAAAATTCAGCTTTGAACACAGAAATAAATTACATTTTAACATGCATTAAAAACAGTCATTTTAAAAAGTAATAATATTTCCAATACTATGGTTTTCCTGTGATTTTGATCACAAATGCAGCCTTGGTCATCAGCATAACAGATTTATAAAATGTTTTAAAAATCTTCAAACTTTTGATGTTAGTGCTGTATGCACCTTATAGTATGAACACTATATGCACTGGATGGATGGATGTTTCATTATTCTGGAAATTCTTATGCCAAATGTTGATCATGAGACTGACAAATGTTTGTAAAATCTCAGTAGTTATCAAAAGTCACCGTCCGAAACCTTTCCGTTTGCACATGAAAAGACAGAAGTATGTGAAAGTGTGTATATGTTTACCTTTCCTGTATGAGTGTGTATTGGCTGTGCTGAGTCGGACCGTTTTCTCTCCGTACTCTCTCACCAGATTGGATTTGGAACACAGGAAGCGGAACTTCTGAAACAACCAATCACAACACAACACTGTTAGGAATTAATCAATAAGAGCAATAAACACCATATATACAGTATATCTACAGTTCTTACGGTGTTATCTGTTAGTCCTCTGAGTATAACTGGTTTTGCATAAGCATACCTGTCAAAAAAAAAAAAAAATGATAATGTTTATTATATCTTTTAATGATCTATCTATCTATCTATAGGTTTTCTCAAGCCAACATTACATTCTCAAGTTATATTAATTTTTATACATTTAATATCTTATAATGATATTATTCTTGTTCTTCTTTCCTTATTACGATTATTATATCTTAAAATTATCATTATAAGAAATGTTTTCCAGGATACAATACAAAGAAAAAGCAAAGGAAAGCATGTTCTTACACGTGACATAAATGTCTAAATGCTAATAACTAACTGTAAATGTGTATGCGTGTTATTCTTACTCTTTAATAAACTCTCTGTGTGTTATTGACTTCGCATCTCTGATCTCTATGTTGCAGTCGCCTTCCTCCTCCATACTGGAATCCATTCCCCTGAAAGACAAAACATACTAAAGTTTTTGAGACACGGCCCGAGATTGATAGGAAATGTTTGTGAATAAATTGCTCACCATCCTCCATCATCTCTACTGAAGGTATCTGTGCAATGAAATGACGCCGGTAACTGCACTAACAGGAGCAGTAACAGACCCCTGACAATCTGAACCATGTTTTTTCATCCCCTGTCATGAGAACATACTCATAATACCACCTGTTTAAACACCGCCATTCACCACTTTCAAAATCACACTAGTCTCAGTTCCGGGGGGGCGGTGCTTTCATCGCGACAGTGCCCAATCAGCGCAGGCCACACTAGGATGTGGGCGGGGTCTCAAAATACTGACCTCAGGACAGACTTTATTTTTATTTTTTATTTTATTTTATGATATTCAACAATTGTTAACTATTCTATTAATGTGTTTTTTTAATTATGTACTCAATAATGTGAATAAAGTTTGATTTTGGGGGAAATAATATTTTCATCTCATCTTTACTAGTTTTGATGAACTACTGAACATGAAATGAAGGAAATCTTTGAAAAATGATTTTAATAAGTTTTCTTTATGATTACTTCCCCCCACTAATTCATATGAAAAAAAATAATTATATTGTTTCTTGTCTTAAAGGACAAACAATATTTTATTTTATATTAAATTATATTTTATTTTATTTATTGGAGGTTGGATGTGTTAAGTAGATTGAATTTTAATATCAATACAAAGTTTGTCAAATTAAATTTGAATAAATTAAAATTGAAATAAAAAAGTCTGAAATGTATGAAGGTAGGAACCAATGTGCTCGGTGTGACACCGAACACGGTCAGTAAACACAGTCGCGCGCGGCTCTGTCATTGGTCTCTGGTCTGTGTGCTGTTCAGCAGTAACTATGAAGGGGACATGAGGTGTCCTCTAACAACAGAACATCAGAAAAAGCAGATTGAACCGAGGAACTCGATGCACACAAAGCGCACACAAGAAAGGAAGGTCGGTTTACGTTTTCACCAGTTTATATTTTTAAGCGTAGCTGCTCAGAATATTTAGTGGTAGGGCAACACTGGCTGTGTCTCAAACCATAACGAGCTGTATAACGTTACCAAGACAACATTTCTAGGCACATCCCAGACGACAGCATCTACCGTTGTCCATCTAAACACTGTCTAGAAAGGCAGCTCAGTAGGTTTAGAAACGCAGCCATTGTGTCTGTACTGTCAATTGCTTTTTTAAATATATATTCTTTTTGTTGCAGTCTTTCCTTGTTTGTAGTATTTAATAGTATTCTACAGTAGTTGTCATCCATCCACACCACCAGTCATATTGATGATATTTTTTTATTACTTGTTTTATCTCATTTTATTCCTTTGATGTCATCCATGCACATCATTGTCACGTGCTTTTCTCTCCTATGCACCAGCTGTGCTTTTAACACATGATCTGAGCAGGAATGGTGGGATATGATCCAAATGCCCCCGGTTCGGCTCTTCCCCCGGAGGAAGCTGCCCTGGCCGGGTCAGCGGCCGGCATGGTCACCCGTGCCCTCATCAGCCCTCTGGATGTCATCAAAATCAGGTTTCAGGTGAGGCCTTCCTTCATTTCACTGAGCCAAAGGGCTTTTGAGTTTCGCAATTGTTATTTTGTACACAGTAATGAATTGAAAGCATAAATATGAACACATTCAACTCCCTAGTACATCTGATTTGTATAAGCAGCAGCATCGTGCCTACAACATGAGTCACGTTTTCCTGTGGAATTTTATTACCACTCCCAAATCCACAGCGGCACTGAGCTCAGTTGAAAGAAGTTCAAGACAGCACATTGACTGCATCTTCTGGTGTGCATTTAGAACCAGTTCAAAGCAGATAAACAAGCTTGAGTTCATTTGTTTTGTAGTTAGCAACTGATGGACAGGCCTCAAGGTGGCGGTGTCACCATTTTAAATCTTCACACTCAAACAATTGTGATATGAGTCCTCAAACTGCTTTTGATTCTGATATAAAAGGATGATTTTGAGCTTTTGTGCATTGCTCCCGCAGTTGCAGATCGAGCAGGTGTCCTGGAGGAATCGTCAGGGGAAGTACTGGGGTTTATGGCAGGCCACACGCTGCATTCTGACCGAAGAAGGTCTTCCTGCTTTCTGGAAAGGACACGTTCCTGCCCAGCTGCTGTCTGTGTGTTACGGGGCAGTTCAGGTACTTGGAGATGCATAAAATACAATCGGATATTTACACTTCTGATGTGGCCTGAATCATCTTCCTGTTTAATAGTTAAGCTGAATAAAAAGGGACTAAAAATTAGAAAGGTTGCCTAGATAACAAATTTACTAAAATTAAAGTGTAGTAAAATGAAAACTACAAACAAATGCGCAAAATGTTAATAAAAATTTAAATAGTAAATAAATTATACTAAACTAACACTGATAAGGACCACGCTGATTTAAATGCCAACAAAACCATATTGGAAAAAAATAGAATTGAACAGAGATTTTTTTTGCTACAAAATCCTGACAGAATAGAGCAAAACAGGATCTTCTACCCTTATAATAAAAATATCATTCTGAAGTTCAAATTAAAGTTTTTCATCTTTTATATATATATATATATTAATTAATAGTTTGTTTCTTGTTTGTTTCTTCTGTTGAACACAAAAAAAGATATTTTGAATTTGAAGATTGTTGGTAACTAAACAGTTGTGGGGCACCATTGACTTCCATAGTATGGAAAATATATATATAATGGAAATCAATGGTTTGATTACCGACAATCTTCATGAGGGTGAGTAAATGATGACATATTTTCATTTTTGGGTGAACTATCCCTTTAAATTGCAGCAATAATTATTATCCTATTTGGTATTTTAGATTGATAGATCAATCATTTGCGGTAACCCTTCACAATATTGTGGACATCTTGAAACTCACTGTTTCTGTTTGTCTGTTTGGTCCTAGTTTGCGAGTTTCGAGGCCTTGACAGAGCTGGTCCATAGGAAAACCCCCTATAACAGCCAGACCCCAGGAGTCCATTTCCTCTGTGGCGGTTTGGCCGCCTGCTCCGCCACCTTCACCTGCCAGCCTCTGGATACCCTGCGCACACGCTTCGCTGCCCAGGGCGAACCCAAGGTCAGGGGTCAAACCTCAGGAACGGGATGTTATGTGTTACTAAATGCTGCTAAACATGTCACAATGCATCTGAAAGGGTGAACAATAAAAAAAATGCATGATAAATATCTATATGAAAAAAAATAAGTTAATTTCAAAAGGTCATATTATTCCACTACCTCATGAAGTGAATAAATTGGCTACACCAATGAGACCCAACTTTACCTGTCCTCCAAACCTACCTCTACTTTTCCTCCATCTTTCCTCTCAGATTGTTCAGCTGAAATTAAAGAGTGGTTTACATCAAATCTTCTTAAACTTATCAGCAGTAAAACTGAAATTCTTCTTGATGGTTCAAAAACCAATCTGGCCAAATCTAAATGTTCCTCTGTGAATATTAATACTTTTACAGAGTCTGTTTCTAAACAGTTTAAAAGTTTGGGTGTCATCTTTGACAGTACTTTATCATTCGAAGCACATATAAACAGTGCAATTCTCCGCATATTTCCACATGCATAATATTAATCAACCTTGTCCAGCTCTCTCAGTAACTGCGATACTTGTTTATGCTTTAGTCTCTTCCCATATGTTTTGATTCTTACTCACAAGGCACTCAATAATCTTGTCCCTTCTTACTTTATCTGACCTTCATATCTACACCGCTACTCATGCTTTAAGATCCTCTTCTGCACTCACTCTTGTTCTCCCTCGAACTCACACTGCTTCTATGGCGTCCCGAGCCTTTAGTCATGCAGCTCCTTATTTATGGAACTTGTTGCCACAGGATGAGCGAAACGGTGAACATTGTCTTGTTTTTAAATCTCGCTTTAAGAACAATCTTTTTAGGCAGTTTTATCCAGTCTGTCTAGGCTGTAATAATGATCATTTGTTGTTTAATGCTGCTTGTTTTATTGTGTTTGTAAAGTGTACTTGAGTGTCATGTAAGGTGCGTATAAATAAAATGTATAATAATAATAAATTGCAAGTCAGTTATCAGTGTGAAATGTCTACATTTCACTTTATGATGGGCTTTAATGAAACACTTCCCATGATTCATATGTTTTCTCATATGTACAGATATATCGTAACCTCAGGCATGCCGTCGGCACAATGTTCCGCTCAGAGGGGCCCTTCACTTTCTATAGGGGCCTCACACCCACGCTTGTGGCCGTGTTTCCATACGCAGGCCTGCAGTTTTTCTTTTATAATATCCTGAAGAAACTTCTGGCGCACCAGGACTCCAAATCTAAAGGTCAGATCATGCTTCTTTAACATTTTAGCATTATTTATATACTATTATGGTATTTATTAATATTTAAAATTAGCTTTTATTTTTATATTTTCAGTTTCCATTTTTTTGTATTTTTATTTAGCTATAAATTATTATTTTTCTAATATATATATATATATATAATTTTTATTTATTTATTTTTTATATTTTTTTTTTTCACCTGTGTTTCTATGGAAAGCATTTTCTGCCAATTTTAAATAGATCAATTAAATTGAAAACTAAAACCAGATTAACCATTTCATTAAAAACTGTACGCAAAATATGTGACAAAATTAAATTAAATGATTTCATTTTCATTTTCACAATGACAATGTGTCATCCCTGTCAAATTGAAGAATAAAATGCAGTCAGCGTGTATGCAAATTATGTTAATGAGTGGGCGGGGCTTGTTCAAGCAAGGGAGAGCGTCTGAAAGTGAAGTTTTAATTTTTATAATTTAATTATTTCAAATTGGCAGAAAATGCCTTCCATATGTTTCAAGCACCAGACGCCATTTTTAACAGATTGAGTTAGCAATAACAACAATGATCTTAAAGTACATATCTATAAAAGCAGATTTAAACCTTGTGCTTCTCTGTCCCGTTGTAAATGTTGCTGTGGTGTTTTGTCTGTTTTAAGGGGGTTTACACAGTCTGGTCAGTGGCAGTTGCGCTGGAGTCGTCAGTAAAACTCTCACGTATCCTTTCGACCTGATTAAAAAGAGACTTCAAGTGGGTGGATTTGAAGAGGCCAGGATGAAGTTTGGACAGGTTGGTGAAATGCACTAGTAGTTAAAGTTCTGAGCTGCTAACCAACAGACTGTATGTTCAAACCCAACAGGGGTTCATCACTGTCCCTATCATAACTGGTTCTGCTTACTAGCATCATCCTATCTAAACCTGAAGTATTAAACTTCTGTTGCTTTATGTAGATCTTAGACCTTTCTGAGCTAAACACTGTTCAATGATATTGAATAAAAAGTTTGGGGTCCTTAAGATGGACATTTTTCTGATCAAACTGATCAAACGTGACATTTATAATGTCAATGCAAATAAATGCTGTTCTTTTGAACTTTGTTCATCAAAGAATCCTAAAAAGAAATCTTTCATGGTTTCCATAAAAATCTGAAGCAGCACAACTGTTTTCAATGTTGATGATAATCAGAAATGTTTCTTGCGCATCAAATCATCATATCAGAATGATTTCTGAAGGATCATGTGACACTGAAGACTGGAGTAATGATGCTGAAAATCCAGCTTTGCTCACAGGAATAAATTACATTTTAACATATTCAAATAGGAAACTGTTGTAATAATATTTCACAATATCATGGTTTTTACTGTATTTTTTTATCAAATAAACGCAGCCTTGGTGAGCAGAAGAAACTTCTTTCAAAAACATTTAAAAATCTTACTGACCCAAAACTTTTGATTTTGAAACAGCAAAATGAATAATTTTTTATTGTGTTTTCTGTGAAGGTGCGCACATATCATGGGTTTGTCGACTGTGTGGTGAGGATCGGCAGAGAGGAAGGGCTCCGGGGTTATTTTAAGGGACTCTCCCCTAGTCTCCTGAAGGCCGCTGTATCCACAGGCTTCACCTTCTTCTGGTACGAGTTCTTCATCAATGCCATTGTGAGCCTCAAGAGCAGTTAGTGAGCAAACGTACAGACCTCCGTGAGAGACGGTTTAGATCATCAGATCCGATGGAACTTAACGTGCGCTTTACGGTGTGTAGATGTATTAGGACCGGAAATATATTTTTTACCTCTGACTTGCCTAAGCCCAAACTGAACTGTCACTCTCGACTGGAGACTTGAAAACCATTGTTACTGATATCAAGTTTTGTCATAATGTCTGTGTATTTTGTTTGCACTGTATGAGGGTCTATTTTTTTATACATAACACTGGAAATTAGAATGTTTGAACTTTATAGTTTTTTTCTGCTTTGCATTTTAAAACATTTAAACTATATAGCAAGTATAGTGCATAGAATATTCAATCATCTGGTTTCTACAAAAAGTTTTCATTTTGTGTATTTTATGTCATTGTTAAGGTTTTCAAATGGTGAATGGTCCAAATATTTTTTGGATGAATTAAAAAAATGTATCCATTTAGATATTAACAGATGGATGAAGAGCAGTTTGAACCTACATGTTTCCTCTGGCTTTATTTATATTTATAAAAAGCATTACATTTTTTTACATCAGCATTACATAAAAGCATTAAATGTAAAAAGCATTACATTTACTTAAAATGTCATTATTACATTAACAAGTAAAACACACATACTCACTGTAAAACTATTTATATTTTTTTATTGTAGGCCTACTTCCTTTCTGACAATAAGAAAAACAAACTAATCTGAGGTTCATAGTGGTTATACTTTACATCTGTGTACTCATGTATAACAACACATTTATTTAGGGAAAACAAAGGGGTGATGCAACTATTTTTGTAATAAAAAAAGTATTTTATTCTGATTCTCTTTGCATCCTGTCCTGTTTTTATTGAATTGTTTTAGGAGAGAAATAATGTTTCCTAATTATTAGATAATATTTAGTGATATTCAGATTTTTGATAATGGGTAATGTGCCAAAAAAAAATGCCTTGTCAATGTTAATTGAGGTGTATAAAAAGCATTACATTTACTTAAAATGTCATTATTACATTAACAAGTAAAACACACATACTCACTGTAAAACTACATTTTTTTATATTCATTATTTATCTTTCAGATTAAATCAGCAGGGTAAACCATAACCATTTCTTCATATTTTTATGACACTGCTGTGACTTGATCCGAATTGAAAACACAGCTAAATCTCATACACTTCCAAGCATCTCTGAATACTTTCTCTGAATATTTCTCACATCATACATTACAACCTTTCGGATCTACAACAATAGATTTAAGAACCACTGTACAAAGTTATATAGCCTGCCCTGGAGTGATATAAACTGGAGGCAAGGCTATATAATGATTAACCCATGAAACAATGTTACCATGAATAAATATTAACCATGTTCGACTGTCTGCGAATTAATAACTCATCTGTACTAAACTTTTGATGTTGTGACTGACTAATTAAGGTGCGGCCACATTACTCTTGTATGGCGAAATTCAGCGCGCGCGCGATCGGATGTCGCGTGAAGCGAAACAGCACATATGATTCAAGTTTTTTCAACTTTGAAAACACGAATTGACGCCTTGGCCAATATAACAATGCTCAGGTTGGAAGTGACGTATGAATAATCTGTCCTTAAAACGCGGCTGTTTAAAATGGACAGCAGGCATTCTTTGCCCTCGAAATTAAATTTTGCTAATATGTGACCACTCCTTAATTCAGGATAATTGGGTCATTTTTCCTGCGGTGGGTCCTCTCAATGGCAAAAAGTGTCCGAATTTACAGTTGATATATCCAATGATTGCATGGCACATGGGTGTTTTTTCCCACGTGAAAACAAAGAAGGGTTAACCGCCCTCTGCATGATGGGTAAAGAATACTATTTTAACCGAGTAGGCCATGTCTCCAGTGTATACCAAGAAGTTGATGACGGTCATGAAGGTCACCACCACCAGATCATCCCATGGACAGTGGTTACAGACTTCTGGACGTGGGCGTTGTCTAAATGCATACAGCGGCCAGAGAACAACAGCGGTTGTGTACATAGCCACGGCCAGGATGTTGAAGGTGATGACCGCCTTGTCGAAAGAAAACGGAAAGACGTGCAACAGCCTGGCAATGGTGAGGAGAATAATCAGCAATGAAAAAATGAAGCATATGGAGTAGACGGCCACGCACCACTCCGTTCCCGGAAACCTCCTATATTCGCCAGGGCTCAAAGACGTGAATATGATGCAGGCAACAAAGGTCTCCAGGATTTTTAGGAGACCAGGGACAGTGGAGAGAAAGCCGCTGATTTCACCAGGTTTCTTGTGGATCAACCAGACCTCGGCGGCGTACAGTCCGAAACACAACCAGGACAACGCGGATGCCCCGATCTGCCTGGAGCAGGAGGAGCAGGCGAAGAACGTGGGAAAGATGATTGAAATGGTGACCATCATAAGTGTGGACAGCATAGCAAAGGCCATGGTGAAGTCCTCCCAGGAAATGGGCACTTTGGTGTTCAGGCTGGTGAACTCCAGGACGAGGATGAGGAGGGTTGTGAAACAGCAGAAGCACCAGCAGAACATGCACCAGGCCCAATGGGACACGCTGTCGACTGGGACTCCTGCTGACGCCGCCAATGCAAAGCAGATGCAAGTCAGAACCACCTCCAGCATCCGCACAATGCCAACAGGCTGAATCAGCATCCTGAAATCCACGTGCAACATGGCGAAACTGTTTCACAAATCCCAAAGTCTTGATGTTTCGCTTTTTAGGTCGCCCTTTTCCCAACGCTCTTCTGAGCTTCTTGGTGCAGTTTCATTGTGCCACGGATGTCAACAAATCCAATATTCATCCTCTGGTTTTGTATTCCACAAGCATTAAAGGATTCTTGAAACACTAGTAGACAAGTTCTCCTCGTGGTAAACCTTCAGTTTATTCTGATGTGGCAGCAAACAAGTTTCATGTTGACACTAGACCAGGAACCATCAATCGAGCCGTTTTGAGCTTATCTCTTTTATGACCGTTCTGCAGGTTCTCATTGGTCGCTGGTCTGCTGTTGTCCTATGAGCTGAGTCCAAACTCTGAACTGTGGTCTAGAGCCGTGCTCTTTCTAATCTTCTCCTATGAGCTTCAGTCCCTCCTCAACATATCTACTGGTTTAATCAGAGGGAAGTGTACATGAAGGTTTCATTTGGGTTATTCTTTTACTTGTCCTGATAACAATAATGATGTAGAGTATAGGGTTATATTTAGACCAAGAATGTTTTACAGATAAAGATAATGCGGCATAACTCTTCCTTTGTCTACGCCTAGTAAAATATTTTAAAAAGCTTTTCTCTTCATTGCCTCAGATCTTCAGTTTTATTTGATACTGAATCTCCACAACGTAAGAAAAATAAATCATGCTTTGGTAAAAATTCGAAATTATTTTATAAAAAGTTATAAACCGTCATAGTTGAGACAAAAATGTAAACTTATGAGATACAAATTATAATTAGGAGATAAAATGTCTAAGTTATGGCATTAAAAGTCAAAATTATGAGATGAAAAGTAATTATGACAAACATTTTCTCATTTCTCATTCCTCTCTTTTTAATGTCATAACTATGACTATGACTTTAACTCACAAATTCGACTTTTCATCTCATCTCTTATGATTTACCAAAGATTTTTTGGTAACACTTTATTTACATGCAACTAACCCTCAACCAAATCCTAATCCTATAGTAAGTACATGTAGTTGCATAATATTACTCAGTACTTAAATATATAACACTGTAACAATGACACCTTTAAATAAAGTGTAACCTAATTTTTTATATTACTTGGCAGAAATGAGCTTGAGATATTTAGAATCATAAGTTTTATCACAGTTGTAGATCATAACAATGTTCCACTAACATTTGACAACCAGGAGGTGTCACATTACTTCTTGATTTCATTGTGAATAGTACACTGTTAGACCTTACCAGGTTTTTTTACAGTAAAATACTGGCAACACTGCCAGTAATTTACTGTTGATTGTACAGTTCTTTACTGTAATCTACAGTATGTTACTGTAAAAATGCACTAAAACTCGAGTTAACTAATTTCACTTGCAGAAACCGATTGCCTAAAATTGACCAACTGTCATTTAAATGTATTAACAAAAATTTATAAAGCATTAACAACGTGAGCAAAGTATTATTGTGAACTTATACTACAGGGCCGTTGAATGCTTGAATCTGATTGGTTGAAGAACGTTCTAAGGTGTGCATTATTTTCAGGGAAACGCACAGCTAAAGTAGTTCCAGGCAGGTCTTGACCGCATTACAGTTCCATATCACTTCGCGTAGTCAACCGTAATAACGGAAAATAGGATACAATTCATAACAAGAAAAAAACATTTAGCCCCATGCGTTTGATCTGCAATTTTAAATTTTAAATTAAACATGCAGTTTAATTTGAATAAATAAATAAATAAAATTTAACTGAATATAGGCTAAATAAATGGATAGTCCTGCAGCACGGATTTTTATTGCAGATAATATAACAAATAAAGTATTGATAGGCCTACTTGTTAAAAGGGCTTTGTGTTTCATTTATTTGGCTAGTCTTCTGTCATCTGTCAATAATAGAAAAGAAAAAAAAGAATGAACGAATTCATTAAAACGAATTGAATTAATACATAAATAATAATATTGACGCACATGCTTTTCTGTCTCATTATTGTAACATCTCTCTCTAATAACTGCATTAATAACTGCATAAACTTTAAAGCTGGGGACACACTTTAAGGCCGGTTATGAATGTAATTTGATACTTATGACTGATCATGTCCAAACGCGTGTTCAGCGCGTTCAGTCTGTGTTCAAAGTCGGTGTTTAAAATCTGTCTATGAAAACAGTCAGAGAATGTGTCAGCTAGTCGTGTGTCCCCAGCATTAGTCTGCTATCAGTGGATCAAACCTCCATTACTAATATCTCAGCTTCGCGTCGTGACCGCATTACCACCTCGGGTGTGCATTATTTTTCTAATAATTCACGGCCTGTCGTCAATTATTCCTTACTTATTTCATTTGAAACCACAAAAAAAAACTTTTGTAAATAAAGAGATTTCCACTGGATCAGCAACTACACAGTCACTGTCTTTTAAATAAAGCAACATGCAGCAAATCATCAATGTTTGTAGATCTTCTCCTGGACTGAAGCACAGGCTCTACTCTTCTGCACAATGGTGACCCAAAAAAACCCAGATTTTACAATAAACTACTGGCAACAGTGTTGCCAGTATAAACCTGTTTTATAACTTACAGTTTATTACTGTTAAAATACATTCCGTGGGTGTGTCTTTATATCAGGTGTCACCAACCCTGCTCCTGGAGGGCTACAGTCCTGCAGATTTCAGCTCCAACCCCAATCAAACACACCTGGACCAGCTAATCAAGCTGTTCAGGGTTGCTTGATAATTACAGGCAGGTGTGTTGGAACAGGGTTGGACCTAAAGTCTGCAGGACAGTAGCCGTTTATATCTTACACTGTTAACCCTTTCAACCCCACAGGGAAATCCACACTACAAAGAGTAAAAGTAGCATTGACGCAGTGTTGCAGTGAGATAATTAAGGATATGTAAGTGATTGTTGAGCATTAGTGATGAACACCTGCTGTTAACAAGCAGAATCACTGAAGGAAAGAGGAACACAAACAGAAAATAGAGAAACACAAGAAATACAACTGCCTTCCAGCCATTACACATTATTACACTTATTATTAACCAGTATGACTTTATTTCTGTCATACATCTACAGAAGTTGTTATTGAGATGTTTAATTGAAAATGATTGGTTTGAAGTTACCATTATAGACACCAGTGCTTGCTTTAGTTGGGATGCTGATGCTAAAACATTAGTGTTTCTTTTGCTGCTTGAGCTGTGTTTTTGCAAGTCACACTTGTGCACACACAGTTTATGAATGATTGTGATTATGTTGATTATGATGACAAAATCATCATAGCCTGTTCATTCACTAAGAGTTCATTCTCACACATTCAGAGTTTAATCCTCAATCAAAAGTGTTACATTATCACCACTGTGAAACCACAGCAATAACTTACAATGACTCATTTTTTTAACACATCATCCATAAAACAAAAAAACAAAAAAAAAAACAGAGCTATGCTGTCTTTTAGAAACACAGAGATATCACAATTTAGCACATGAATCTCAACAATGGTGGCAATATTTTTGTATTATTATTATTCATGCAGCAGTGCATGCCGGGAGTTTAATATTATCCTGCATTGCGACATGAAACTTTTGATTGTCACCATTGTTGAGATTCATGTGCTGATTGTTGATGTCTGTGTGTGTCTGAGTCAAGCAGGAGTTAAACATGTTTTAATGCACTATATGATTATGATATTTTTCAGAAGTCCTGATTACAGAAACATTGATTTCATGTTGTAGATTCACACATGCTAAATATGAAATACCCATAAATTCAAAGAATATATACAGGAAAGATCAGAGAATCAGACATGTCCAGGATGATTGTGACATCATCACAAAAGCTAAAAACACCTGATCAAGTTTCTCTTGACATTTTCTTGCCATATCAAATGTGCTTTATAAACTCACTGTTACAGCATCAGCCAGAGAGAGATGAAGGGTAAGAAGTCAAGGGACAAGAGACAAACTAAAGCAAATACTGATCTCCATCATGGTGACAACAAACTTTATTATTAACTAAATCTCTGTTAATTCTCAACAAGAACTTTTGTACATGTATGAAAGAAATAATCGTAAACTGGTTTGTAAACTGGTTTCACACTCAGTGTCGCTGGAAGTCAGTTGTAGTTTTTGTGTTTCTCTTTTTTCTGTTCTTGTTTCTCTGTCCTTCAGTGATTCTGCTTTTCAGGTGTTCATCAGTTTCTCAATTCACTCTCTTCTTTTCATTCACTCTGTCAAGTGGACTATATTAGTGAACTAATGTAGGGAATATGGAATGAGGGTATAGGGTGTGATTGGGAAACCAGCCTCTGAGTGTCGACTTTAAGCGCTGTTAATTCACAGTATATTCCTGTAGGCTAGATTTGTTTTCTACGGTATATTACTGTTTTAATGGAAAATGGTATGATATTGTCAGAATTTGGCCTTTTTTTTACAGCAAGGGTTAACAGTGTAGCTGTCACGGAACGCACGACAACGCCTCCTCCTGGTTTCACTAGGTCCCTCTCTCCTGCATACTAGGACTGCTTCCTCATCACCTCATTAGTATTTCATCAGTCTCCCCTGTGCACCCTCAGCTCCCCTTTATCTGGACTGTTCTGTTCTGTTCTCATTTGTGAAGTCTTGTTTTTACCAAACCTCTGTCTTAGTTTGTATCTCTTGCTACTCAGTGTTTTACTTGATCTCGTGTATTTGAACTTTGACTCTGAACTTGTTTGTGAACCTTTGCTGCCTGCCTCTGACCTTTGCTTGTTTGACTAAGATTCTGGATTGCCCCTGTCATCTATTGAGTTTCTGTCTTCTCGTTCTCAGTTTAATATCTTCTTTAATAAATATCTGCAAATGGATCAGACCGTCTCTGCCTCTCCGTCACAGTAGCTATGTATGTGTGTTGTTTTAAATGCCAGTTTGTATGGCTATTTTCATGCTGAAATCCAGGTTCAAATATAATAGTTGATAAATAAAACAACTATAAACCTTTTTTTAAAAAAAAAAAAAAAAAAAAAAAACTTTAAAACTGAATTTGAATTAACCTTTTAAAGCAGTCAGCTGGTCATAATGACGATTTCCCCTTTAGCATACTTACGGCATTAATCTGTTGAAATATGAGTATATTTTAACTGAAGTTTTATTGACGTTTGAAGCACTAGCTTATAAACTAATGACATTTGAATGGCATTTGATATGGAGCAAAAAGGTTAATGTGTATAGACTGACTGTATTGTTGACTTGAACAAGAGTAGCTATAAAAAAATCAGTGAAGTTGTACCAGGATTGACAGCACGTAGACTCGAGCACCCGAGCCGTTTTTATGATGACAATTATGATGCCATAAACATATAATGATGAAGACCCACTGATAGCCTATGTTTTCTCTCTTTCTTTCACTTTCTTTAGTTTTACTGTCCAGTTTATTTGCAAACACTGATAGCAAAGGAGAATTGCTCTGAATCTCCACAATGACCAGATGCCACACACACACAAAAAAAAAACTTATGAATTTGGGGCAAATTGGATTTATTTCAAATGTTATAATCTTAATAAAATTTTGTATCATGAAAACTCTTTATACACTACCAATTTACCCAAAATTAAAAGAAATTCAGTTGCCTTTTTATTATTAAAAAAATGTCAAATTGATTAATCGCAATTAATCCCATCTTACATAAAAGTTTGTAAATATATGGACCGGTTTAAACGTGTGTGTGTGCATGCGTGTGTACATACAGTATTAATTTAGAAACTTTTATGTTAAACAATTAAGCACAATTCGTGATCAATCAATTTGATTATATAAATTAATAATAATATATATATATTAATAAGATTACTGATAAAAAGGCACTGTTACAAATCAGACATTTCTAAATATTCTCAAATGTTTCGACACTGTTTCAAAATACATTAATATCAATAAACTGTCAGTCAGTTCGCTATATAATCCTACTATTTTAACAAATACTATATACCTAATACTATGATAACAAAAAACAATTTATGAATGCTAAAAACATCCTGTATAACAACTCATCCAATCTGATGCCACAGACGGGTTACGTTTACATTGATAGATTTTACAATAACAATGTATCATACAACCGTCGTGGTTTCCCTAGGCAGGTGAAACGAAGAACGCCAGACGCACTGAGTAAACCGTATCCACAATGTAGACGATCAGATTGATGCAAGTCATGCAGGACACAACAACCAGGCTGTCCCAGATACAGTATATATGGATTTGAGAACAGATATTTGGTCTTGGATTACCCTCAAAACTGTAGATTGGCCATATCACCACAGCCGTGATATACATTAGAACCGCCAGTACGTTGAACCCCGTCAGACATTTGTCGAATGGGAAGGGGCATCGAGCCAGCAAGCGTCCGATTGTCAGGAGGATGATGAGGAGAGAGACGATGAAGCAGATTGAGTAGACGGCCACGCACCACTGCATCCCAGCCCTTTGGCTGTATAATCTCGAGTCCAGAGAGATGAAGATGATACAGGCCACGAACACCTCCAGAACCTTCAGTAAGCCCGGCACGGTGGACAGGAACCCGCTGACCTCCCCGGGTTTGGCTCGGGTCAGGCCCACCTCCGCCGCGTACAGGATGAAGCACACGCAGGATATCACTGTGGCTGCGATCTGGATCGCACATGTGGAGCATACGAAGAAATTGGGGTAGATGACCGACGCGGCCAACAGCATAAGCGTGGACAGCATCGCAAAAGCCGTGGTGAAGTCGTCCCAAGAAATGGGCACCTTGATGTTTAGGCTGGTGAGCTCCAGGATAATGATGAGGAGGGTCACGAAACAGCAGAAGCACCAGGTGAACATGCACCAGGCCCAGAACGAAGAGTTGCTGTGGCCCACAGAAGCCACCAGGCTGAAGGTGATGAGCGTCAGCACAAATTCGAGCAGTCGGATTATTCCCACCGGTACAGTCAGGGATTGAGTGTTCAGGGTCACCATGATGATTCTTAAATGTCAATTGTTACACCTTGATTTTCGATGCATCAGCCTTTAAAATGTTGCCGACAGCTCTCTCACGCTCGCATTTGCAAGCAGGACTATAATTGATAATTCTTGGCTTTTCCACTCTTTTTTCAGCCTGAGCGTCGTCCGTGTCAACTCCAGGTTAGTCTTCACACACTAACCTCACCCAGTAGGGAAGCGGTCCAGGGAGGGGCCACGTGTTTTCAGCCCCTCCCTGTACCGGATCCCTTCTGGGTGAGGTCCAGGGAGGGGCCACATATTTTCAGCCCCTCCCTGTACCAGATCCCTTCTGGGTGAGGTCCAGGGAGGGGCCACATATTTTCGGCAACATCCTCTGATTACTCATTGCCTTAGCACCTCAGCAGATTGGCCCTGGTTTGGAAGTGTCCAGTTAGTGTTAAGTACAAATGAGTAGGATGTGAAGATAATAAACTGGGCGGACCCATCAGTCAATACGATGATAAGCATCTGAATACTAAAGGTGGAGAGAGATTATGAGTTTGAGTTACGTTCTGTAAAATGCTACAGTTCTCATCTGTGAAACAGGGCTATAAAAGATGGAGAAAACACTGAAGATGAGAAATGAAGGTCTTCTGATGCTGTTATGTAATCCTGAAGAAATAGTTTGAATTTTTATTAGTGCTGCCACATCGATTAATTGCGATTAATCACATCTAACATAAAAGTTTGTAAATAAATGTGTGTATATATACACACACATACACATTATATATTTACAAACTTTTATGCTAGATGTGAAACATTAAAACAATAACAAGCAACGACAAAAAATAGTGCTGTCAAATTGATTAATCGCGATTAATCTTTTTTTTTATCATTCATGTTGCTTATTATTGCTTTTTTTTCTTTTCTTTATTTTAGAAATATCATTGTATGCTAGTATATTATTATCCCTTACTTTACATTACACAAAGTCATCTTTGTGGTCCAAACATCCAACTAATTATTCATCATCAGCTGCTAAAAGTTTGTAACAATTGATATAGGGGACAACATTTCTGTAATATCTTTATCTCTGTCGTTTTTTTGGGGTCGTGACATCATAGTTGGTGAATGTAACATACATTTTACATTTTCAAGTAGCCTATGTTTTCACCACTATGCCTTAGTTATTGGCCAATTCATTATGGAGAAGTGAATTTGAATATTGCAGAAGAAAAGCAAATGAAAGAGGCAAACATGAGAAGTGTGTGTGTGTGTGTGTGTGTGTGTGTGTGTGTGTGTGTGTGTGTGTGTGTGTGTGTGTGTGTGTGTGTGTGTGTGTGTGTATGTGTATGTTAGAATCTGCT
Organism: Squalius cephalus; assembly: GCF_949319135.1. Classification (NCBI taxonomy): domain Eukaryota; kingdom Metazoa; phylum Chordata; class Actinopteri; order Cypriniformes; family Leuciscidae; genus Squalius; species Squalius cephalus. The sequence continues at coordinate 28,343,512 of NC_137122.1, forward strand.
GGACTTTGACTAGTCACTGTGTACAGGGTCAGCTCACACCTATTTACACACATATGGTCAGAAATGGGCTCGTCTCATTTTAATTGTTGTTAAGCAGTATTTCATCTTCAATATTATAAGTGTTAGAGTATGTTGAATAATTTTAGTACATTTTGTTACAATTTTTATTGATATCAATAAAAAAGCCCCCTAATTTCACCCTATACATATTGCATTATCTCATATATTTATATATTTAACTTTTTTCTTCTTTTTTTATCCAACAATATGAATTCTGGATGTTCCATACAAGTTCACATTTGAATCCCGGGGATGGTGGTAACACTTATTGTTTGAGAATCTGTAACTCAGTGGTTGTTTGTACTATAGATCTCTCAAACTTTGTAGACATATGTCATCATCAACAACAACAACAACAACAACAACAACAACAACAACAACAACAACAACAAAACTCACATTTGAATTAATGTCAAATACAAAGAGCTATTTTGTTACAACCTACCTCACTACTGGAGTGAGTTGTAGGCTAACACAGGCTCAGGTATCAGAGATATAACAATGAGAGGTAATTTACTGAAATAAGATTCACACTATCTAATGCACGAACTTTATTGAAGAACAAAGAATAATCACGTATGAATAAAGTGATAAATTTAGTGACAAAAACATTAACTGCAGCGTATGTTTGTGCAAGTGTGTGTGTGTAGGCTACTGTATTCCTCCTGTCACATTCAGTCACTACCATCCACCTATTTTAATGTGAATTAACGCCAAGATGCACTACATTTTAGAAATGCACACAATTGAGGCGAATATTTTTATCTGATAAGAAGACGTGCATAAACTACAATGAAAACACATTTACCACACAAATCCCTTGATGCGCAATAAAAAACTCACGTGACTTTGCCTTAACAGAGGACGTGATTCATAAGACGTCATAAGGGTTGGTTAAATAGTGAACTGTTACAAATATCCCCACCCCGAAAACAGCCATAGCATAGCTAACTGTTTTAGCATGTGGGTTTGAAGTTAGCATGTATGCAAAGCATAAAATTAAACTAGAGAAATGGCTACGTTTTCTTATGTAAGTCCAATAATTGTATCTATAATACAATGATTGATATTGAGGACATCAAACACAGCTATTTTCTGACTTGTAAACTGACCCCGTGTTACAACTGACCCCGTGTTACAACTGACCCCGGTCTCCCTTAAACAAATAAAGAAACAACATGTTCGTCCGATTTTATCAGAAAACATTTTTAAGGATAATTTGAATATTATTAAATGTTTAAATCAATAGCCTAATGGATTTGTTTTGTCGAATATTACAACATAATTAAATAGAATGAAAAATAAATAGCCAACTGATAAAACATAAAAAATGAAAATAAATAAAACAAATACAAATGAAAGAGCCTACTATTAAAAACGAAATAATGTTATTTATTTTGAAGCACGACGCAGAAACACCGATGACGTAAATGATGTGCGCCAGAGGAGGGTCGTGTTGTTTACATGCGTCGTCTGCTGGTGCCAGTCACATACAGTTTATAGTTATGGTCAGGCATATATTATTTGATGATAATCGAAAGGCCGTTTCAGTCTCCTATATTTTTTCTTTTTTTCTAACATAAATGCTCTCCATTAACACAAATCTTACAACGTCGTTAAGGGACATAGATATAAAACATACTGAACTCGGATGATTGTGCAAAGTCATATCAAAATGATCAATACTTCGTGACAAAAACCTGATGGATGAGAAATGTGGATCGTTTGCCCTTTCAATCGGATTTTTGATTAAAAAATAAGGTATGTGCCCGTTATATCTCACGTTTAAGTAAATCATAGGGATTATTATTATAATCCATAGGTAGGTTATATATTTATTTATTTATTTCGATCGGTTTCTTATTTTTATTAGACATGCAAGTATTTACGAATTACACAACTGTCTAAATCTAATTGATTTCTGCTTGAAAAAATCTGCTTCCGATATAGATTTAAACTTATATACCACTAAAGGAGTGTATCTTCAGCAGCCTGTTTTTATTTTAGTTTTTATTATATGCTAATTGATTAAAAACGTAATGTTGTCATTTATTTTTTAATTTAAGAGGTAACCGGAGTAAATAATTTAGCATTAATGGGCGTAAAGAACGTATCTTTTCAGATCAAGTTGTTTATTGTAATGTGAATAACAGAAAATGACGTCAGCTTCCCTTTATGCTCTTGTGTTTCAGGTGATGTCGAGGCTAAACGTCACCCTGGAGGAGAAGGAGAAGGAGAAAGAGAAAGAGAGATGCCCTGCTGCTGCCACCGCCAATGACACCCCACACTCCTTATCTCAGAGGTCTGTATGAAATTATATTTCAACTACATATAAAAATACATTTTCATTTACTGTGCTTTGCATGTGTAATTGTGGAAGAATACTCATGCCTTTGCATGTTTGCTCTTTCAATGTATTTATTTCCAAAGCACTATTTAAAAAAGACAACACACATTTGTTCTAAAATGCTGTACCAGTTAAGGCGGGAATACACTTCATGACTTTTAAAACCTGAACAGATTTTAAATCACTAGGCATCATACACTTGCCTGACTTTGTAAATAGTTACAGATGAAAAACTGGGCATCATGCACTCAACAACTGATGATCACACACTAGCAGACTTGCGAGTCATTACAAACACAGCAGACTCGTGTAGAAACAAACTCATTTTGTGTCCTAAAATCGGCTCAAAATATCAAACATGTTCGATATCCTCCGACTGCATGATGTAGTGTATGATAGTCTGTGATAGGCTACATGATTTTCTGTGAAATGTGACAATTCAAATCTGCAGTCTGGCTATGACTTTCGGCTCGTCCAGACTGTAAATCGTGTCGTGTATTCCAACCTTTTGCTGTAAACTCTTGCATTGTGACATTTTGCCCCACAGACTGAATTTGGGACCGTCTGTCATGGCTTTGGAGACGAGCCCCTCCCCGTCTAGCAATGGGGCAAACCTCCTGTCGTTGCCGTGGGAGATAGTTACCCAGATTGCCTCACATCTCCCAGCGCAGTGTGTCATTGATGTGCTGCCACAGGTAATCCTTTCCACATTCAAGACACATTTATAAACCAAAATTGACTTTTTTTCCCCTATTCAAGCTTCTCTCAGTACACGTGCATGTTGTAATAATATTAGTACATTTCAACATGTGACATTTTTTGTTTACTTTTGTATGATAAACAACTGTTTTTGTGTTCGGACATCCCGTAAGCTTTTGGGTTTAAAAGTTTTGCATTTATTTGATCAAAAATACAGTATGCAATATTATTACAATTTAATAATTTTAATAATTTAATTATACTATTTAAATTTATTTTAAAATGTTAATTTATTCCTGTGATCAAAGCTGAATTTTCAGCATCATTACTCCAGTCTTCAGTGTCACATGATCCTTCAGAAATCATTCTGATATGATGATTTGATGCTCAGGAAACAGTTATTATTATCATCATCAATGTTGAAAACAGCTGTGCTGCTTAGTATTTTTGTTGAAACTGTGATAAAAAAAAAAAAAATCACAGTTCTTTATTGCATATTCTTTAAGGAATAGAAAGTTCAAAAGTATACATCTTTTTTACCATTGTTATTGTCTTTACTGCCACTTTTGATCAAATCAATGCATCCATGCCGAATAAAAGTACAATTTTTTATATATTTTTTAAAAGCTTTTGAATGATAGTGTACATTTCATTTTCACGTATGCCTCTTTTTCTACGTTCAGGTATGTCAGACGTTGGGAAAGATTGGCGAGGATCGCTTGATGTGGCAGCTGAGGGCTCAAAAACTCTCAGGTCCCAAAGCACTTTTCCCAGTCGGGCCAAAGGAGGATTTTGATTGGTCCCAGGCCTGCTTGGAAATGGAGCAGCTGATTGGCTGCTGGACAGGGCTGGAGAATCGGGGAGAGGGAGAGAGACAGGAAGAGGCGGTTGTCGGGGCGAACGGCGAAGCCCCGTCAGCTGAGAAGAACTTGGAAAAGATGCAGCTGGATGTTGATTTAAACGGTGCATCTGAAGCAGGAGATGAAAATATGCAAGTTCAATCCCAGAATGCACTTGATAGTCTCAATCTGATTGAGTCGTCCAGCACTTCTTCACCACTGGAGCACATCATTCTTCCATCGGGCCACATTGCGGATGTGAATTGCGTCCTCCTGCTGGGTGGAACAGGGGCGTTGTGCGCCTCCGGCTCTCGGGACCGAAACGTGAACCTCTGGGACCTTCGAGACGGCTCCAGAGGCACCTTAATGCACACTCTAGCGGGACGGGGTACCATTAGCACCCACCGGGGCTGGGTGTGGTGCCTGGCATCCAGCGGACCTCTGCTGGCGTCGGGCTCGTTCGACAGCACCGTGAGGCTCTGGGATCTTGAAGCCGGAGGAGCAGAACGGGGACTCATCCAGTGCAAAGCTGCTGTGTTGTGTCTGTCCTGCGAGAGGGACACGGTGCTGGCCGGGTCACATGATCAGAGACTAAACATCTTTGACACCCGAGGTGAGTCATCGCTCAGCCCCTTTGTTTTCTTAATGCACATTCATGGTCTTATTGTGAATGATTTATTGGTAAGGAATGAGTCACATATGAACAGTGCTATTTTAGTATTATTTATAAATTATTTGTATTTATTGATATTTTGAATTAGCTTTTATTTTTGATATTTTCATTGTCAAGTCACCTTTATTTATATAGCGCTTTATACAATACAGATTTCAAAGCAGCTTTACAGTGATAACATGAAAATAATGCATTTCGGCTGTTGTTCAGCTGAAGTCACTTCAGCGTTTATTATATTATATAAATATTATTATATTTATATATTATATTATAATAATACTATAGAATATTAAGTAACTTATTTTTATTACAGTTTTAGTAATTGTAGTATTTCTTAGTTCTTTCAGCTTCATTAATTGCCATGGGAATATTTCTATATTTTTTTATTTAATATTTAGATTTTATTTTATTTTAGCTTTATTTCAGTAACCAAAAATGATTTTGAATATTTTTAGTTAACAATAACAACATTGCATGATGTAAAATACATTTGTATTATTTATTTCAAATCTTATTCATGTTTAAAACCCTGAATTTAGTGATAAATGACTGTTGCAATGTTTAATATGAACATAAATTCATTTATTATAATATGTAGAGTGACCTAAAAAGTATTTGAACAACTAAGCCACAATTATAAATGTATAAATTCATTTGCATTATTAAAAAAAACAAAAAAAACTTTATACTCTCAAATGACAGAATAAAAACTCCAGTTCACCATAATATAGGCCCAACGTTAATGAACTGGTAGGAACGTTTCCAAGAACCACTTCCTGTAAAATTAAACTACCATTCAAAAGTTTGGCGTCAGTACGATTTTCCTCTTCATCTTTTAAGTAATACTTTTATCCAGCAAAGATTCTGTCACTTTTAGTCAGTGTGAAAGTGACAGTAAAGACATTTATAAATGTTACAAAATATTTATTTTTCTGTTCATTAAAGAAATCTGAAAAAAGGTTACAACAAATATTTCAAGCAATACAACCAGTTTCAACAGTGATAATAATAAGTGTTTCAGACGAAACTTCATTCAAAAACGTAGACTTCTGTGAAGCCAGTGAAGTCACTATGATGTGATTGGCACACGTGCCTGTTGGAGCTGTATTGGATTATTTTGTATTAGTTGGCAACTGTCATTTATGTGTAACAGCTGCAGATCCACTGGTCCAGAGTCTTCATCTCCACGGTGATGCTGTGTTGTGCCTGGTGTCGGATGACCAGTACATCTTATCGGGCAGTAAAGATAAAACCGTCGCTCTGTTCGACCGCAGGGCGGGGAAGCTCCTGCAGAAGGTTCAGGTATTTATGGAAACTTGTTCCCGCCACAGAAGAAAACATTTTAAATGATAATTGTGACATTTTATCTCAAATTGCGAGTTTACATTTTGCAATTCTGAATAAAGTCGCAATTGCGTGTTATAAAGTCAGAATTGTGAGAAATAAACTCACAATTCTGACTTTTCTTCTCGCAAATTGCCTGTTTATATCATGCAATTCTGACATCTTTTCTCAGAATTGTGAGATATAAAGTTGCAATTGAATGAAAGCTTGTTTCCGCCACAAAATAAAACATTTTAAAAGATAATTGCGACTTTTTATCCCACAATTGTGTTTACATCTCGCAATTCTGACTTTTTTTCTCAGAATTGCGTGATATAAAGTCAGATTTGTGTGATATAAAGTCGCAATTGTGCGTTATAAGGTCAGAGAATTGTGAGAAATAAACTCAAAATTGTGACTTTTTTTTCTCGCAATTGCGACTTTATATCACACAAATCTGACATCTTTTCTCAGAATTGTGAGAAATAAAACATTTTAAAAGATAATTGCGACTTTTTATAAATAACTTTATTTCTCTGAACTGCGAGATTTAAAGTCAGAATTGTGTGATATAAAGGCGCAATTCTGACTTTTCTTCTCGCAAATTGCCTGTTTATATCACGCAATTCTGACATCTTTTCTCAGAATTGTGAGATATAAAGTCGCAACTGAATGAAAGCTTGTTTCCGCCACAGAATAAAACATTTTAAAAGATAATTGGTACTTTTTATCTCACAATTGTGAGTTTACATCCCGCAATTCTGACTTTTTTTCTCAGAATTGCGTGATATAAAGTCAGATTTGTGTGATATAAAGTCGCAATTGCGCGTTATAAGGTCAGAATTGTGAGAAATAAACTCAAAATTGTATATCACACAAATCTGACATCTTTTCTCAGAATTGTGAGATATAAAGTCGCAATTGTATGAAAGCTTGATTTCCGCCACAGAATAAAACATTTTAAAAGATAATTGCGACTTTTTATAAATAACTTTTTCTCTGAACTGCAAGATTTAAAGTCGCAATTGTTAGAAAAAAAGTCAGAAATGCGAGATATAAACATGCAATTCTGAGAAAAAAAACTAACTTTTTTTATGTTTTATACTGTGGCGGAAACAAGCTTCCATAGATATTCACACACAAGCTAAACATAATAAATGTTGACGCGCTCCTACAAGCAGCTGTTTCAGTGTTGTTCCTCTGCGTGTGTACAGCTGAGCACCTACCTGTTGTCGCTGTGCCACAGCGGCCGTGAGGTGTGGGCCGGGGACAACCGAGGACTCGTGCACACCTTCTCCCTGCACAACAGCTGCCTGACGCCCATATCACACTTTAACATCCACCGGTCGCTGGTCACAGGTGTTCACTCTTCTCCTGGCACTCTCTACACGTGCTCCTCTGACCGCACTATCAAGGTAAGGCATCCCACAGTTCAAAATGTGTTCTGTTGGCATTTCTCTAAGGCAGGGTTCACCAATCTCGGTCCTGGAGGGCCGCTGTCCTGCAGAGTTTAGCTCCAACCCCAATTAAACACACCTGAACCAGCTAATCAAGGTCTCACTAGGCATACTAGAAACTTTCAAACAGGTGTGTTGGAGCTGGTTGGAGCTAAACTCTGCAGGACAGCGGCCCTCCAGGACCGAGATTGGTGAACCCTGCTCTAAGGTTATCGGCAGCTCACATGTCTTATTCTGTGCAGATCCACCTCCCGTGTGCTCCACCACAGACGCTGTGCACACTTCACCATCAGGCAGGAGTTAATGGGGTACGATGACTAATTTAACTAGGATTTTTCTCTGTGTCGATTCATTTTAGAATTTTTTTATGTACATTCCTTTCTAGCGGTCATATAGGTGGGCAGTTTGACCAAAATCATATATCTTAAACGTTTGGGCACAGTAATACTTTTACTCAGCAAGGATGCATTAAATTGATCAAAAGTGACTGGATACTTTTATAATGTTAAAAAAATTCAAATACTTTTAAACTTTCTGTTAATCAAATAATGAAAAAAAAAATGGTTTCCACAAAAAATATGAAGCAGCACAACTCTTTTCACAGTTTTTTGTTGTTAAAAAATGTTGTTAGTAGTCATTAATAAAATAAAAAGGTTCCATCTCTCCATTGCCAGCTGGGATGTAAAAACTTTGATGCTCAATATCTCAGAACTACCCTAAACGGAGATAGAACCTTATAATTCTAAGCTCACGATTTATTAAAAAAACATGGTAATGCTATTTACCTCTAGATTATTGTACATATACAATTTTTATGTATTTCCTAAAAGAGAACATAAATAAGGGGCTGTTTAAACGACACCGTTTTCAACTAAAATCGTAAAACTTTTTATGTGTTTTGGCCGTTCGTTTACACGACAATGATGTTTTGGGGGCCTGAAAACGCAAACTTTTGAAAACGGGTTCACATGTGTATCACGTGTTCAGTCTATTGACGTTTTATTACAAAGTGACATCGCCAACTACTGGCCTGGCATGAATAATACAGTGTTTTTAATCGTTCTCGCAAAGAAAAAACTTTTTCAGTACATCATTGTCGTGTGTATTATCCTGAGTTGTGCAGTTATTCTGTGCAGCACCTTGAACACCAGGTGCTGCACAGAATAGGTGCAAACATTGATATAATTTGGTAGTAATTTGCACATCGATATTCAGATTTTGTTATTATTTTTCACAATATTCAGATTTTGTGATGTCATTATTTATTACATCACGGTATGATAGTGGATATGATATGATATGATAGTGCCTATTTTTGGATAAGTATTTTTCTCATTATATTGGATTGGTTTTATTTTGGAATTTGATGGATGAAAACCATAAAAATTTGATTATTTAAAACAAACGACTGAATCATAGCAAAATACGCTTCACATTATGTAACACTTAAAACACAAATGCATTATAAAGCTAATTGGATGAGCCACTTTCAAAGCCTTTATAACGGATATACCGTAGAATAAGGTTGACTCATTTCTATGTCTTTTAATGTTAGAAGTGAAGTGAATCTTAACCTTATGTCTCATAAATATTTCTGTTGGATTATCCCACGATTACTCTTATCTAGCAGAAGTCTATACTGCCATGCATAAATAAAGGCTCATCATTTTCTCTTCCCAGTTAAGTGTTGAAGGAGGAACGCTGGCCATCGCTTCAGGTGACATGAACGTGGAGGTTTGGAGGCTCAGAAACTGAGTTTAAAAAGCATTTCGATGCAGGGAACAACATTCATGTGCTGCTTTTATTGGGGAAAAGATGAAAACCAATGTTTTAGGTGTCTGATACATGTCTATAGAAACAAAAACTTGACATTCCCAGCTGACCTTGGTTCTCCGTGTCGAGGTCCGACTACGATAGCACACTAAACATTTCAGGAACACCACCTGTTTTCCTTACAACTATATCTGTTTCCAGTTTGCTTGTGTGATCATTACTTGAAATTTCAACAAAATTGATGTTAACAACATAGTATTATGCAGTGAAGTTAAATTAGTTCAAACAAGAATCATTATAAATCAGTTTTCAGTGTTTAGCTCCCTAGATGTGTAAAACACAAACAAGGAAATCAGTTATTAAAACCTGGTGTGATTCCATTTGTTTTTGTATACTTGTCAGTGCACTTATACAAGTATACAGTGCACGGCTTAAAAATGAGGCACTATGCTTTAAAATGAATGCACTGTCAGTGAACACTTTTACGACCATAACAAACTAATAAATAGACTTAATTTAAAAAAAAAGTCCTTATTTATGCATTATTTATAACTGCAGAGTGCTGTGATAGTATTGCTCTGTGACTGACTGAATGTCCTGTGATCAAAATACACTTTTTTTTTTTTTAAAGCTTTATAAATGTATAATTCGATTAATTGAGTTTGATTTGTCAAGGTGTCGTTTCAAGACTGCAAATAAAAAGTAAGATTGTTGATCACAGCAGCACGCATGTCTTCTTGTCTTTGAACGGGTTGGAGGACGCGGCGATCCCGGTGAGCAGTGGATCGGCTCTCCTGTGTTCCTGACAGTACTGGACGATCTGCTCTGCCGCGGCCGAAATCTGACGCACACATGCCAACACACGTCACATATCACAGACAGTTACAATATATTACATCATGTGATATTAAGTGTTGATTTTAATGCAATTAATTAAAATATTCTTATGCTCTGTAATTTAATTACAGTTACTTTTGATGTAATTGCATTGAATACTGGATAGACTATAGAACAATTCTATATAAAACTAGTGGATTTAACATCAAAATTGAATGTCGAATTTCAAAATATATGTTTTTAATGTAACCCCTTTAAATAGGGAGAAGAATAATTTATGCACATATATATTATTTACTTGAAAGAATTAAAAGAGCAGTTTCATGTCTATCGTGTTGTTCAACTGGCCAAGGTTGATGTGGGATTTAGGAATGTATTATTAATTTAATAAGTAATGCAATGCTTTTTAGAGAGAGTAATAAGTATACAGTAATCTAATTACAGTTCCACTGTTGAAGATGTAATTAGTAATGTAATTACTTTTTTAGAGTAACTTACCCAACACTGATTATGTTATACACTCCCAAAAGAACAACCACTCTAATTTTGAACTGAAAATGAAGGATAAATATATGCACACACACAAACACTAAGGACTAAACGATAATTAACTAGACACAGGTGTATCACATGAGGGCAAATCAAAAAACACATCAATTAGTGAACTATGACAAAGGAAACATGAACTAACGCAGAAAACTGCAAATCAAACAAGATCACTACTCAAACCCAGAACAGACATTACTTTTATATTGTATTATATTATATTATACACTCTCAAAAGTTCCAAAGGAGGTGTTTTACAGTGATGCCTTAGAAGAGCCATTTTTTTTCTTAATGTAAATAACATTTTTAAAATCTGAAGAACCCTTTTCCACTGTAAAGAACCTTTGGTGCAATGCAAAACTTAATGAAACCATAGATGCCCATAAAGAACATTTATTTTTGTGTGTATTGTATCATATTATTGTGCTTGGAAGTTGAGTCTATTGTAATTTCAGCCATGTACCATAAAAGATCCACTCAGAATGTAAGAAGTGTAGTAGTTTATATCATCATGAGGTGATGAATGCATGATCTCACCTTGATCCTCTGTAGTTCTGTCTCCAGTCTCAGCTGCTCCACGGTTCTCCTGGCCTGAAGAACGTTATTACTGCAGTATACGTCCATCACTGCTGCTCAACCTTAGACTCGCACCAGCTGGAAAGCATGTTTATCTTACTCTCTCTGAGCATAACATATATTATTTGAATGATCTATGAATGTAAAATACTGTCTGATAGATCATAGCCGAAGCTGTAATTTTACCTCAAGAGTCCATTTGGTTTGTTGTGTAGAGCTCAGATGTTCTTGTTTCAGTGAAGAAGAGCCGGTGTCCCGTTTTTTGGAGGCACTTATATCTCAGTGGGATGATGAACCCCTCCATCCTCCAACACGCACACACACACACTCACACTCTTTGCTGGAAGCTTCAAAGGCCCTGTGATGTGGTTGAGTTCTGAGGTCATATCAACAGTGCCAGAAATGTCACGAAAGTTCAGTAGTATTTGATTTCACTCTGGTGGTCATGAAACCTCTCTTAAATGTGTGTAACTGTGTGCACATAGCTCTATCCTCCTGATATGTATGAGAATATTAAATGTGAACAGTGTTTGTGGAATAGTGTGCTCCAATGCAGAGCAATCATTTGCATTTAATTTGCCATTTACCCAATCAATTAAAAACAGTGAATTTTTTCAAATGTCTCAATTGAACGGTTAGTTATTTTACAGTTTAATTCAATTACAAAATACCTTGATACATAAAAAAGCCAATATTTGACAGATTTTATTTAGAAGAAGTGAACCACATACTAAGCTACTACTATTTTTGCAATAGAAATATATGTGGAAAATAGTAAGAGTAGAATGCGCTTCCGAATTCAGCAATGCTTCGTTTGTCACACACTGTTTTTCGCCACTATAGCGGGGAAGTATGTGATTTCGATGGAGCCACAGTCACTTCGCGTTTTGCATTTCTTTTGTACCGCTGCGCTCGCCGTAGTTTGTAACATGTGGCTGATCAAATGTGCAGTGCTGTGAGTGCGATGATCAGCGATAAACTACATTAACATACCGGGTGTTACATATTTAACCGCTGGGGTGAGTGTAACATTATTTTAGACATACAAATAAATAGAAAATGTATTTATATTTGCGTTATATAACATAATAAATTATTGACCCGTTAAATTCAACGATTTAGCATGATATTGCAACATGTGCATGGAGCTGTTGAAAAGTGCTGTGATAGAATATAAATTGTACCATGGTATTCTTTGAAGTGCCATATACATACCATAGTAAATGATTATTGTAGTCATTCAGTACCATGATATACAGTATATCAGCGCATGATGTTATTAGCTGTACCCTGGTGAAACTGTGTTCAGTTATGTAATGGTGTGTGTATATAGAGTGAGTAATATAAGCTGTTTGTGTTGTTGTGCATCATATCAGGCCGCTCGTCATGGCTCACCCGGCTCCCTCCGTGGCGAGGGACGCAGTGTTGATGGAGAGCACTCCTCTCCCGCAGGACATGCTCCAGATTAAAGGCTATGACTTCAACCAGGGGGTGGACCATCATGCCTTGCTGCAGTCCTTCCTCACCACGGGCTTCCAGGCCAGCAGCTTCGGCCAGGCCGTGCAGGAGATCAACAGGATGGTGAGTGAGTGAGGGCTGATCTCCCCCTCTCAAACACTTTACCCAACAACAACAACAACAATAATGAGATCTAATATGCTGATTTGTCGTTTTTACTTATTATTATAAATTTTGAAAACCGTTATTGCTGCTTAATATTTTTAGTGGAAACTGTGATGCACTACCACTCAGAAGTTTGGTGTTTGTTTTCAAACGAAAGAAAGAAAGAAATTAATAATTGTATTCAGAAAGGATTGATAATTTATAATGTTACAAAAGATTTTAATATCAAATAAATGCTGTTCTTTTGAACTTTATCTTCATCAAAGAATCCTGAAAAAATGCATCACGGTTTTAACAAAAATATCAAGCACACATTAAAATGTTTCTTGAGCATCAAATCATCATATTAGAATGATTTCTGAAGGATCATGTGACACTGAAGACTGGAGTAATGATGCTGGAAATACAGCTTTGATCACAGGAATTAATGACATTTTAAAATATATTCACATAGAAAACAGTTATTTTAAATGGCAATAATATTTCACAATATTACTGTTTTTACTGCATTTTTGATCAAATAAATGCAGCATTGGTGTGCATGAGAGACTTCTGAGCACAGTAGAATATACTGTTTTAATTTTAATAATGTTTATTAAAACTTTTCAAACCTATGTGAAATGGTTTATCTTACACAAAGACATTCAGAATAATAATAAACTGTCGACTGAGAGTCCAAATACTTTTTAGGGGTCACTGTATATTCATATTTGAAGGTACATCAAATACTGATAGCTTATCAATTTAATTTAATAACATAAAAAGTATGACTTAATAATAAATGTACAAGTATTACAGAAACATGCAATTTGTTTTATCAAATACATTGATGTCGTATAGTTAGTACCAGTCTCAGTTATCTCATATTGTAATCACACATGACTGCAAGTGTTTTTTCTGTCTCATGTCTGTGTTTGGAGTAGATCGAGAAGAGACTGGAGCCGGTGGAGGACGAGATCGAGGGCTACGAGGATCAGACTCGTTCAGGATGCACTATTTTCTTGGGCTACACGTCAAACTTGATTAGCTCCGGTGTGCGAGAGAGCATCCGCTACCTCGCGGAGCACAGGATGGTACGATCACCCCAGCCACTATTGCGCTTTTTGTTCAGTATTCACTTTCTGTTCTGTAGTTATGAAATGAAAAGAATCTATTTCATGTTGAATTATTTGATGTTTTTGTAGGTTGATGTGATCGTGAGCACAGCAGGAGGGATTGAAGAAGACATTATAAAATGTTTAGCATCCACTTACCTTGGAGAATTCAGTCTAAAAGGCAAAGCGCTGCGACAGCAAGGCATTAATAGGTAAGTAAACGGTTCCTGATTAGATCATTGTGGTGTTTATATGTAATTATTAATACATTTAATTATACTTTGTCACAGAATTGGTAATCTCCTGGTACCAAATGATAATTACTGTAAGTTTGAAGACTGGCTGATGCCTATTCTGGACCAAATGGTGCTGGAACAAAAAACAGAGGTGAGAAGTTTTATTTTATTTTATTTTACTTTACTTTATTATTTTTTTTGTAGTATTAAATTGGGAGGTTAAATATTTGTAAAGATGCCTATTTTGGACCAATTGGTGCTGGAACAAAAGGTGAATTTAATTTAATATTTTATTTGACCTTACTTTGCATTACTTTATTAAATCGAGTGGTTAAATATTAGTAAAAATGCCTATTTTTGACCAAATTATGCTGGAACAAAAACAGAGGTGATACATTTAATTAATTCTATTTTACTTTGTTATTAAATTGGGAGGTTAAATATTTGTAAAGATGCCTATTTTGGACCAAATGGTGCTGGAAAAAAGGTGACTTTAATTTAATATAATTTTATTTGACCTTACTTTACGTTACTCTATTAAATTGAGTGGTTAAATATTTGTAAAAATACCCAATTTGGACCAAATGGTGCTGGAACAAAAGTTTTGTGTTTGTTTTTATTGGGGTGATTAAGTATTTTGTAAAAATGCCTATTTTTGACCAAATGATGCTTGAACAAAAGGTGAATTTAATTTAATTTTACCTTACCTTACTTTACGTTCCTTTATTTAATTTAATTGAGTGGTTAAATATTTGTAAAAATGCCTATTTTTGAACAAATGATACTGGAACAGATCTGATAACAGAGGTGATGCATTTATTTTAGGCTTGCATATTAAAGTTTTTTTGTAAATGAGAATATACAAATTTGTTTTTACATCAGGGCACACACTGGACACCCTCCAAAATGATCCACAGACTTGGCAAAGAAATCAACAACCCAGAATCGGTGTACTACTGGGCCTATAAGGTAATGTTTGAATCACAGACATATCATTCCTTCCTCAAATGGAAATCTGATTGGATGATTGTTTTTCAGAATGACATCCCAGTGTTTAGCCCCGCCCTCACTGACGGCTCATTGGGTGATATGATCTACTTCCACTCCTATAAGAACCCTGGACTAGTGCTTGACATTGTGGAGGGTGAGTCGCCCAAGATGTGATCTGAACGCAATCTGAAGATTATTTTACAAATCTCATTTCTTTTTGTGTACGTCAGATATTCGGAGGTTGAACAGCAAGGCCGTGTTTGCCAAGACCACAGGGATGATCATCCTCGGAGGAGGTCTCGTCAAGCATCACGTCTCCAACGCTAATCTCATGGTAATCATATAAACCCCAAAAATCACAATGATCTCGATTCGTTCAAAATAAAAATATCTCATCCGTGTTTCGTGTCTCTCAGAGGAACGGAGCAGATTTTGCGGTGTTTGTCAACACTGGGCAGGAGTTTGATGGCTCCGATTCCGGCGCCAGGCCCGATGAAGCCGTCTCTTGGGGAAAGATCCGCATGGATGCCACTCCTGTAAAGGTAAGATTCACATGTTGGCGTGCTCTTCAATCGTGTTATAAACATCACACACATGCAGCTATTACACTCGTCACATATGCTGATCTGGTTAACCGTGCTGTTGTGTTTCTGTGCAGGTTTACGCTGATGCTTCTATAGTCTTTCCACTTTTAGTGGCTGAAACTTTTGCACACAACGCCAACAGGCTGATCAAAGAAAAGAAGAGTGATTGATGGTGCCGTTCTCTTGAAAAACCTATTTAAACGCGATAGCCCTCATCACTGTCTTCCTGTTTGCTTGTGTTTCTGTACGGATAGTTTGAATGCTCAATTTAAATTCATAAAATCTTGGCTAATTGTCCATTTAAACAAGCACAACATCATTGTTTCTTTTGTATACGTCACGGTTTTCTCTCCTTTTCTGTCAAGTTTTGTGTCTTGTTAAATCATAGGGTAAAATATGTTCAAGTGTTGTTTCTTTTTTTAGTTCACTAGTTTTTATATTTAATTCTGTAGCTAGATACAATGCTTGCTTTATTGCATTTCATCCCTCGTTGTTGTTTGCAACTTTGTGTGTGCTGTTTGAGTACTGCATTTTATCTGGAAGTTTATGCTCTCTCTCCATTTTCAGATTTGGAGAGTACATTTATTCCATAATCTACATTACGTTATTATAATGAAGCTGCTAGAATGCATGGACATGAATGAAGAGAAGTTGAAAGACATTAAATCATTTAAGAAAAATTCTGTGCATGCATTTATCTCTTTAAGAAATGTATGCATCGTTCTTGTTCTGCCACCAGAGGGCAGTTGTGATTCTCTACCTGTAATCCAGCTGTCTCAATCCACTACTGTACATTTTTATTCACACGAGTCTCTTTTGATTTACTTCACTTGGCCGGGAGTGTATAAACAGTTTATGTAATTACAGTGAGAAACTGTAGAGCTTTATACTGTTTTTAGCTGTTCTGTGGAAAGTCGAGATTGTTAACGGCATGTGTTTGCTCGACTATTTTAAGTGTGCAAATCAAGTGTTTTGACCTAAATGTCAGTGACCTAATGAATGTCTTGGTTTTGTTAGCATAGTTTCAAATTCCTTTTTGCACATTTGAACTTTCAGCGATAAGCAATCTGTGTCTTGACCTAAATAGTGCCTACCTGAAACCTGCATGCAAAGCCTGTCATTGTCTCATGTTTTCGTTTCTTGTTTTCTTCTATTTAGGAAAGGTGTACCCAAGTAGATGCGACATGAAACTGAAACTTGTTTTAATATCTATATTGTTTGACAGAATGGTTGTCATTTAATTTTCACAGTTATGCATTTAGCAAACGCTTTATTCTGGAGCAAAAAATGTCGAGACAGAATTCAATACAGGTCTGCCAACTTGAGTTCAGCTTGGAGTGACAATTATTGCTGCAGGGGAATAATGATTCATAAGCTTGAAATTCAATATGATTCATTTGGATATATGTGAAACATGAGTATAGTAGGCTACATGTAAATTTTTCTGAAGGTGAAAAAATCTTTCTCTACTAATGCTGTAAACTATACAGGGAACCCTGTTAATAAAGGTTAAAAACAAAAACTGATTTGTATACAACTGCATAAGACCATTTTTTAATTATATATTAAGAGAGAAAAAAAAAAATATATATATATATATAATGGTGTTTTTTGTTTTACAGAATACTCTCTAGACAGCATCTTTCTTATTATCTATATGCAGGGTTCGTACAGATACTGTAAAATTTAATTCAAGGACTACAATCAGAGATCTCACTTAACAAACAATACCTTTATTATCCTTCAAAGTCTAAATAAGTTAAATAGATCAAAATAAACAAATACAAAATTTAAAAAAATAAAGTTCAGCAAATGCAATGACTGGCCATTTTAATCATTAAAAGAATACTTTGATAAAGATATTCTTATTCAAACTGATTTTTTTTCTCAATATATGATTTTTCTCCTTTAGAACGAAAGCTGTAACATATATTTGGATATTTATATGAGCAATTTTGCGTAAAAAGATTGTTTTATCAATAAAATGAAGCACTAATTTTACATAGCCTATATTGTCTTTCAATAATTCAAGCACTTTTCAAATATATGGCTGTTCTCAAGGAGGTTTTCCAGGACTTACATTTTTAAAAGTCAAATTCAAGTACTTCAAGCACCTTTTACAAATCCTGTATGTGTCACCGGTCCAACTCAACCCAATCCGAGCAGGATTTGAACCGGTGTCTCTGGCGTGGGAGGCGAGCGCACTAACAAGGATGCTAAAAACCACAAACTCTAGCATCAGTCGCTAGCGCACTTCTTGAGGCCAGGGGAGTGAGGTTTACACACACACACATACACACACAGCTCTTACTGGCCTACGTCTGTCACATACAGAGTTTATGGACACAGAATGGCTTTTCTGAGGTAAATATAACATTACGTGACATATTGTTTTTAAAAGTTTTATTGAAATAGTGTCGTGAGAGTCTCACGCTGAATGCGACCCTCATCCAATATATTCAGCCTATATTTCATTTGTTCCTGTTCGTTTCAGTATGCTAGCCAGGACACTGAATTTTATCTGATCTTATCCAGCAGCACATTAGGCTATAAGTTCCAGTAAAACGTTCCTTCACGTTATGGATTTCCTTTTTTTTTTTTTTTCTCCATTATTGACCCATTTGGAAATGCTCTCCTGCTCTAATTGTTTGCTTTACTTGGATGAATGTTTATTAAAGTCCTGCAGAAGATGAGTTGTGTGTTGCACTAGAGACATGGCTTTTTCCTAACCCTATACAATTTATTATGTGTGCGGAAGGATTTATCTGGAGGAAATTTACACAAACGCTGTGAATGGAAAAGTATGTGAACCAGCTGTCTTATATAGAGTCCACCTTAGTAGTCCTTTTGCATTTTTGAAGTTTTTCTTAGAAGAAAGGCCTGAATTTTTTTAGATTGAATTAATACTTGCAGATTATTATTACTAAAGTTAATTAATAAATACATGTAAAAGTTAATTCATGATTTAAGCCAAATTGAATGTCATTCAGAGTACAATTCATTGATTTCTTCCAACCAATCAACACCCGTTTTTCTGCACTTCCAGCTAATTCTATTTGAACTCTGAATGTGTAGATAAACGGAAGGAAGGTGTAGGGTTATCAATGAGTAGGTGGGTTTATGAAGTGTGAGAATATGCTGGTTTGCTCAAAGATCATTCTCTTATCTGACGCTCTGTTTACCTGTTATGTTCCCATGGTGATCCGCCCCCCATTACTTCACGTCTATCATCATCACAAACCTGCAAAGGTGTCATTTCGTCTAATACGAGAGCAAAAAGACGCTACTGAAATGCGTGCAAGGAGTCAGCGAGGTGACTTTAGTTAACTTACAAATACCGAGAGAAGTTCCCCTGGTTGTCCTGTTAGAAACAGGAAGTGCGATGATGTCAGTGCGAACACTGACGCGCATCTGCTCGCGCTGACGGACGGGTTTCTTCGTAGCCATGGCGACAGCTTTTAGTGTGAGCAAACATCCGGCGCTCTTGTTCTCCACATGAGCAGCAGCAGATCTACATGATTTACATCAGAGCTGTGTCCACACCTGGACTACAGACTCTCGTGAATGTGTGGCCTCGCTTATTCAGCTATGTTTGATCACTAAACAATGCCTAATAGAATAGATAAAGGGGTCATATTATGCTATTTTCAAAGATCATTATTTTGTGTATTGGGTGTAATAGAATTAACATGCGTTAATGTTCAAAAATGCATTATTTGTCACTTACTGTACATTATTGCAGCTCCTCTATTCCCAGTCTTTCTAAAACACATTGATTTCTACAAAGCTCTTCCATCCGAAAAGCGCAGTGTGCTCTGATTGGCCAGCTGGCCCGGTGCGTTGTGATTGGACAAACACCTCAAACGTGTGTCAGAAATGTAGCGTTCTTTACCATAATCGCGAGCCTCAGCTTCCTTCCAAAGCAATTATAAATACAGTTAATATTGTCATCGGTTTCACCATATCAGTTCAAACCCGAGTCAGATTCTGGAAATGCTGATGATCGAAACCAACTTTTCAAGCGTGACTTCAAGTTTTTAATTTGAAACTCATACCTTTCAGATATGACTCTCCCAGGTTCAGGAAACTGTCCTCCGTAAAACATTTGAACATTTGGGTTGTACACTTGTACCTATTTTTGTTCAAAATAAATCTTAAAGGAGAACTCTGGTCAATTTTAACATTGAGCTCATTTTTTTGTAAATTTGGAGTGCTGTCAGTACATGGAGTGCGCATAGGTTATCACGCGCGTGAACTCGACAATCGGCTACTGTGGACTTCAACCGAAAACAGAATTGTGAGTGATTCCTTCGGAGTGAACGCGGGTGAATCTGACTGCAGTAGATGTGAAAGATATGGATAAAAATGATAACATTTCAGCCAGCGCTCATACCTGTATTTACATCCTGTTTTCGGCTGAAGTCCACAGTAGTCGATTGTCGAGTTCACGCGCATAAGTTTAGTACGTACGATCATGCGCCCGAACTCGACAATCGACTACTGTGGACTTCAGCCGAAAACAGAAAGAAAATACAGGTATTTGCGCTGGCTGAAATAACATCATTTTTATTCATATCTTTCACATCTACTGCAGTCAGATTCACTGTGTTCACTCTGAAGGAATCACTCACATTGGCTGTGCACTTGTAATGACACATCAAGGATGTTAAGAGGCTAAAAGCAGGTTTAAAACTTGCCCCATTGAAGTCAACAGGGTGCAAATTTTAAAAAGATAACACGGTGTAGGCAACACCGATTTTTGTCGTTGTTCTCTGTACTGACAGCACTCCAAATGTACAAAAAAATGAGCTCAATGTTAAAATTGACCGGAGTTCTCCTTTAACAACAGATTCCTAATTGCGTCCACTTTTGGAAGGCCAAATAAAGTACTTTTGCTTCCGCATAGTCAACAACAACACTACATACAGCTGAAGCCACGCCTTCTTTCTCTGCATTTGGGCGGCGTTATGCTAATATTTCCCCCGAGTGAGGTAGGTCGGTGTTGGGGAATTCAATGGAGGTTTTAGCCAGATCTGGATCTTCTCTTTTAGATTGAATACATCCTTTTGTGGGCGACTTTGAGCTTTGTAACGTTGCATATCTCATACATGCACAAACAGCTACACAAAAGAAAAAGGAAAACATGAAAACACACCACATGGCCCCAGAAAACCCATTTGAATGTATAACAGAATGCATAATGGATTATAAATATTGTATGAATAGGGCCTATAAACAATATATAATGCGTTACAATTTACAAAACGTAATGTATTCATTAAAAAGATTAGCCTATATATATATATATATATATGAAGACTTCAGATGCAAAAGCCTCTGAGTGCCATCTGAAATTTTCTTCTAAAATTAGTATTTTATCAAGCTTGTATATTTAAGTTCAGTAATTTCACTTTAATGACAATTAATAGGTCATTTTCATTGCCATTAAAGTGAAATAAGTGAACACAAACATACAAGCTTGATAAAAATTATCATTCTAGAAGGAAATTTCAGATGGCACTTAGAGGCTTCTGCATCTGAAGTCTTCATATATATATATATATATATATATATATATATATATATATATATATATATATATATATATATATATATATATATATATAGTAATGTATCTATGTAATTACAATTTATTTTATTTATTTTTATTAAATAATAAAGCAAAAAAATGCAAAATAATCATTAATTTATATAAGCTATTCATATATTATTAATGTTTTATTTTATTTTATTAATTTTAATAAAGTTTTAGAGGAACATGACACATCCTGCACTGTCTGTTAACGTGTGCAGCTCAGCGTCATCGCTGTATCTGCTGCTGATTATTCTTAGAATTGATTTCTACACCAACTCAGACCAAGTTCCTCTTGTGGTCTGGCGATCAAACATTGAGATGTCTGTATTTGTATGTATTGTATGTGTATGTATTTTGGTTTCCATGGTCACTTGCTGTAGTTTTCCAATTGTTTGGCCTTCGGTCGGAGCTGGGAAAAAAAAAGAAAAGAAAGAAAGTCGTTGACACATTATTTCACTGTTTACCGTTTGGGGATTTTCACAGAGAATCGGTCGTGCCATAGAAGCAGAAGATAAATGATGAACAAACGAAAGGGACAGCTGCTGAGAACTAAGCGTCTGAAAAATAACACTTACGACATTCTCTTCTAAGTATAGACTGAAAAGAAACATGACATACCCTGCAGTGCAAACAGCACCAAAACTAGTTTCACAAACAGTTGTCTGGGTTTTTACTTCAGTCCTCTGGGGGGAAAAATGGATTTAGCTTTTACATGAAGGAAATATGCCTATATGATTCTGCCGTTTGCCTTTACAAGACATATATGTCGATTTCTGGAACAATGTTCATGTCGGGAGTGCACCTATGATGCCTTAAAATACCACCTTCGTGTATTGTACATCCATAGAGCCGTGTTGGGATATTCTGGATGATCACGTGTGTCCCCGAGACGGAGCTCATTGGCTCATTGGTCAGAGCAGTATTTATATTCTGCTTGCTAATGCTAAGTCTTTTTGCTGATATTTTTGTCCAAGATCACTTCCAATACTCTTAACTACATGCAGGGACTGTCCACCTGGAGCAACAAAGTTGTTATTTTATCAAAATAATATTAATTATATTAATATTAATATATTTTTCAAATATATAGCCTATTTGCGTTATGTATTTAACTACATCAGATTAAGTGCAAATGTATTTTCAATTAAATCATTTAATCATATACTAACTGTTTATTATTACAACAGCTCATAATTGGTTTTACAATAATTATATTGAACTAATATATATATATATATATATATATATATATATATATATATATATATATATATATATATATATATATATATATATATTATATATATATAAATATATATATATATATATATAATATATTATATATATATATAAATATATATATATTTTCTTTTTTTTCTATTATGCCTTTTATGATGTATGTAGCTAATATAATAGGCTACATGTAAATAATTTTCAAATATATATATATATATAGGCCTATATATATATATATATATATATATATATATATATATATATATATATATATATAATTCTTTTTTCTATTTTATGATGTATGTAGCTAATATAATAGGCTACATGTAAATTATTTTCAAATATATATATATATATATATATATATATATATATATATATAGGCCTATATATAATTCTTTTTTCTATTTTATGATGTATGTAGCTAATATAATAGGCTACATTTGAATAATTTTTACCTATTTTATTTATTGTAATTTATATCTTTATTATAATTTCTTATTTCACAAAAAAGAAAAAAGTCGAAGCATAGAAGACACCACATTTTTTTCCTCATAATTTAAATATTTTACGTAAATTACTACATATAAATAATATTTATGTATTATTTCTAATAAATCTAACTTTTTAAATAATTATTTTAATAATATAAAATATATATTACAATTTTTTGTTTCAGCAAAAAAAGACACGTAGTAAGACCGATTTTTGAAAAGTATTTTATTTATAGTGTTGAAATAGACAATACATATCAAACCAATGTGTTAATTCATATTGTTTAACAGTATTTAAATATTATACCCACCTGGTCAAAAAATGTGGATATCACATGTTTTTATCATTATGAACAGTGAATTTGTGTATATGTATTTTGCATGGTCATACCTGTAGCTTGTGCTGTGGAGAACAGTCCTCTCTCTCTCTTTCTGTGTGTCTGTGTGTGTGTGTGTGTGTGTGTGTGTGTGTGTGTGTGTGTGTGTGTTTGGAGCAGAAGGCCACAGAGAGAAGACCAGGCTCCTGTTCCTGCTGAACTGAGCCAGCTGCAGCCATACACTGATTATCAGCACAGCAGGCACAGGAGACCAGACCACTGATGGACAGACACAGAGAGAGAGAGAGAGAGAGAGAGAGAGAGAGAGAGAGAGAGAGAGAGAGAGAGAGAGAGAGAGAGAGAGAGAGAGAGAGAGAGAGAGAGAGAGAGAGAGAGAGAGAGAGAGAGAGAGAGAGAGAGAGAGAGAGAGAGAGAGAGAGAGAGACCAGCGCACGCACCGCAGCACACAAGAAGCGTGCAACAAAATCATACGAAACTGAGATAAAGACATAGAGAATGAAACCTTCACAACAACCTTATTAATAATGGGCTATTTACGAGGATGAAGGTCGCGATAACACGTCATTACTCCAATAAGACATAACTGATATTCCATAAACTGATAATAAAGCACATTTTACCCACAAATTATCATTACAATAATGTTTCCAAACAATTTACTTTTGAGTCCCATTAGAGTCTCAGTACTGTAATTCAGTAATGTTATACAATTGTTTATTTAATTAGACGCAAGTTAAATGCGGTACACAAATTATTTCCATGATGTACATTTATGGTTGTTAGAACAATTGTATACATAAAATAATAACAAATATAGTTAAACAAAATAAATTAAACATAATATTTATATGAGTGATGGTTGAGCCTTATTGAAGACACCTGATGATAACAAGCAGAATCACTGAAGGAAAGAGAAACACAAGAACTATAAATATTCATATATATTTATGATTATTATTCATTATCAAGTTCATTAAATATATATATATATATATATATATATAAATGTATAATCATAAATATATATATGTGTAGATATACACAAGAACTACATGTAAATATAAATATATATTTATGATTATACATTTATATATGTATATATACACTTATATATTCATATTATGGTAATTATGGTATTTTAATTGGCAATGAGATCATTTAGATGCATTTATCCAAAGTGGTTTACAAATGAGGGAAAACTATATAAAAATCAAAAACATTTTAGCATAAAGGTGCCAACAATATTAGTTTACCGTGGAGAAAAACAAGCAGACAGACAGAAATTGTATGAAACCAGTCTCACTGATCTGCTTCAGCATGAGGTGGATACAGTTATGGAAATATCTAAAACACATAATGATATCAAGGCCTTCATAAGGACAGAGGCCATGCACACTTTGCCTTCATACTAGCTCTTCAAATCACTCTTGAATTCTAGCTGTATGGGAACATTATGAGAGGGTGAGTCTATGAACATTGGTCGCTATAGGAATATTCCTCAAGGATTTCTGTGAGCCGATTACAGATCCCCCACCATGTTTCACAGCTGCGGCTGCGAGCTGCAGGCATCCTTTGGCTTTTCTCATAAGATAAACCAGCCTGGATGCGGGAAATACGGTAAAAGTTGACTCACTGTACCATTCTTTCCCATTGTTTTGCATTTAATGCATCGCTGAGGCCTCGGATACAAACAGTTTCCAAATGGCTGCTCTGCCACATTTGAAGAGTTTTTGTTGAAACTGGGCCTCCGAAGTTCAGATTCAGTTCGGACATGTGTGGTCACTTAGCAACTGTCCTAAACATCCCTGTTGGTAAACTTTGACATTAAGCGTATTTGCTGTTTATTCCTTTTGTAATTTATGAGACAGTTCGAATTCTGGTACCAATAATATGGCCTCTTGCAACAAGTTGCCCCATTTCGCTTTGAAAAATCACATACTGAAGAGATGATTTTCAGAGTTATTTTATTTAATGTACACATTTAGTTAGCTCCGCTAACAGGATTAACAGTTGCAAACTTGCAAAACACATATAGCTATCTTATTAAAAAAGTCATTTTATTAATACGTGTCATGGGTCAATATCTTTTATTGGTCCTGGAACAATGTTCATTTCAGCTAATCTTTTCACTCTTTCACTCCAAGGGAAAAAAGGTCCCATTGTCCTATCTCTAACCCACTTAGCCTTAACCATTAACTACCCCTCAGGTAAAAAGGTACAAAGCTGTCACTGGGGCAGTATCCTAAAGTACATATTAGTACTTTGAGTGTGCATACCTTTTAGTTTTTGTACAAAAACTAAAAGGTATGCACACAAAATAATTAATAAATTATTTCTGTTTTGTACAAAAACTAAAAGGTATGCACACTTAAAGTACTAATATGTACCTTTAAGGCACTATTATGGGGTAAATAAGGTACAAAAATGTCGCTTTTGTACCTTAGGTAAGGTACTGCCCCAGTGATAGCTTTGTACCTTTCTTTCTGAGGGGTAGTTAATGGTTAAGGCTAAGAGAGATATGAGAGTGGTTCACCACTGGTGGTCCACAAGTTGATTGGCTGATTTAAAAAAGGAGCTAAATAAATAACATAATTATAACTGTCAAAAAGCACCAACATTATATTTATCAGAATTGTTTTAATTTATTTTAACATATTTTTATGTAATAAACACATTTATTTATTTATTGGATAATTTATGTCTTTATTAAATAATTAATAAATTATTTCTGTCTTTATGAAATAATAATTAAATAAATAAAAGTCAAAAAGCTTCACAGGCCTGCTAGAATATATATATAAATGTAAATCAAATAAAATTGTAGTTAATTTGGACGAAATATGAACAAAAAAGCACTATGGAAAAAAATGGATTGTTAAATATATATATATATGTATATATATATATATATATATATATATGGGCCAATATATGGGATATAATGTGAAAATTTGTATGCTTTGATAGGTTGCGTTGCTAGATGGTCCGACACATGAAAAGAAGAAGAAAAAAGAAAAAAACAGTTTGATGGGAGTTTGTTCCAAGACCAACAAAGATGTTTATCCAAGTATCTTTATTTTCAGGCTATGGCTCGTTTGCTGTATATTGTGCTTAACATACCAACCAACATATCCCCGTCACAACAGTGTGGGATTGATATCATTCAGCGGCGTTCCGGTTACATGTCACTAAAATCAAGTCTAAGTGCACCTTTAATGCAGTTCTTTAAGGAACATTATATGCATGCAATGAATGAGATGTCACAATACTCAGGGTGAATACATTTAGTTTGATGACACTAGTGGCTATAAACCGAGGCATTGCCAGCACTCAATGTCTCGTCCTTCTTTGCTGATGTCGGTTCCAGGATGGCAGAACTTAACCACTGTGAACATAGAAGTTCAATGCAGTGTTCACAAGTGAGTTAAGTCCTGACACCACACAACCTGCATACAAGTGACACTTTTGTCACATCTACCCCGTGAGCATGTGTGTGTCTGTGCGAGACGGTCCACATTCCTTCAGGATTAGCGTCTCATGTGTTCAGGTGTGTGTGTGTTTGCGTTGCATATATAGCTGGCGTGCCTGCAGTCTCCCAGTCGAGTCCCTCACACGAGCCATTGGAAATCCCTGGCAATGTGATTCAGTCATTAAGTTTAAAAATCACCCTGCCAGGAATTCCCCTGGCCAGCAGAAGAGGAGGGTCCGGGCTTATTATGTCATTCTGTCTGAGGTTGGGTCCTACACTTCTATATCTGTCCTAACACATCATGCACTAGCCGGGAACGGCAAACAACACAGCAGACAGATTGCAAACAGCCAGGGCAAAAAAAGGGGAGAGTTCGGCCAAAACTTAAAGTTTTCTCATCATTTTACCTACTCATCCTCATGTTTTTCAAACCAAACCCTTAGGACTTTCTTTTTCTTCTTCAGGAGAATGTCGGCGCTGTTCTTTTCCATACAGTGATCGGATTGTACATGATGCTAAACTCTCAAAAGAGCAGAAAAGCACAAGAGAAGTAGCCTACTTGTTCAAGCGTTCTGAAGCCAAAACCATGCATGTGGAGACACTTCTTCAAAATGATATTACATTGCTTCTTGCACGTTTCGCGGCTTTAAAAGTGAAACGGCCAGTGAGTGTCGCTAAAAACACGTTAAATTTATCCGAAACCGATGTAGCTGAATCTTGCAATGCTTTACCCATAGACTGTAAAAAAATAGGCTTTACCACGTTGTTTGTTGAAATTTCCAGTGAGTGGCGCTACAAGCAAGAATTATCCAAAACAGATGAACGGGAATCGTGCAACGAAGTGGCGCTTAACGGTTAATGCTCTACTGAGTTTGAAAATAACCTACCATCTGGACTAACCTATCCTAAATCTAACCGGAAGTATCATCAAAAGCAAACATCGGATCAAAAAACACACTTTCTGAAGCAACAGTGCCATTTTAGCTTGCTGCTACAAGTCTTTGAGCTGTTTAGAAGTGAAATGCTGTATCAGGTAAGCTACCGAGCAAGTGTAGCCTAGGCCTACTACATCAGAAAAGTCATACATATGGATCTAGTTATGTGATTCAAACATTAAAATGTATTAGTTTACAAATCATCCACTATGGTAAAAGTGTTTTGAGGTCATAACAGTAGCTATTGTGCAAGGAACTGCATGAAAATAAGTCTTTATTAATCAATAATCTGCTTGCGTATTCATAATTTGTGCGAAAAGGAATAGAAGTTGCTGGTGTTTTACTGCCACTTTGGTAATTTCAGCTGGAAACTGCAGAGACCTTTTTGTTCTTTTTGAAACTTAACAGACAGCCTGAACATCTTATAAAGTTATTATTTGGTTTTCCAACGAAGAAAGTACGTCAAGCAGGTTTGAGAGTGAGTAAATGATGACATTTAAAGTGTTGACTGAACTTAATATGTTAAGTGCTTGTGTGTGTGTGTGTGTGTGTATCTCTTCCAAGGGCACCTAATATTTAGTCATGAAGTCCGTGGTCATTGCGACGGGCCCCTCCTTCTGCAAGCGTCTGGGTGACTGGGCTTCCTGTGGACTTATAAAAATAGCTTTTCAATGACAGCTTGAAATGAGGTCAGAAAGACGTGCAGTCCCCGCCGAGTGCCCATTAAAAAAGCTAAGTATGTTGCTCTGTTCAAAATCTTGTGTCTCATCTAGAGTAAAATTTTAGGAGTGACAAAAATCAGGCAGAACCTGTGGAGATCTAGTATATCTTGCAGGACCACTCTTTCGCTCAGAGTGACCAGAAACTTGTTTCACAGTTGGAAATTTTTACTGTTTTTTTGCTTAATTTTTTAGAGGAAAAAGTATTTCAAAACTAGTTTTATTTCAATATAAGCTTCATCTCAGATGTTTTTCCTAAAACACACACAAGTGAGACGCTTACTGACACGGAGCAAGAGTTGTAGATTGCATTTAGTTTGGATAATTTGGCCTTGGAAGAATTGAAATGTTTGAGATCTTTTTAATTCAGATTCTTGGCAAATGTGAGCTCCGTTTGAGACATTATTGAGATCCGTTCTAGTGGAGACGCATCTGAGAATACGTTATGTTTCTCTACAAAAAAATCATTTCTTGCTCTTAATTTCACCTCATGGCAGTCGATTGCGGCGATCTTTCCTACAGCTCTTCATCAGTTTGGAGTTATAAAAGCAGAAACATATTTTCCAGTTGTAACATGTCACTTTGCATTCTCTTCAAACTCTTTGCCCTCTAAACATTTATGAAGGAACATTTACAGCATCGTAACCAGTCAACAGAATCGTTCCAGTTCCTTACAGCGTCTCGCAGTTGTCAATGCAAATGTCAGTCTTGGAGAAAAACAAGAACTTAAATGTGTCCAGACGGAGGGGAACTCCTAGCTTACGTAAACCTGGAGCATTATGTTTATGTCTTTGCATAAAATATCCCAGATAATGCTGTGAGTAAACCCACCGGCTCTAAACAAAGACCTCCAGTGCGTATAGAGCACTGACTGCTTGTGCTGCAGTTTTTTTTTTTCTTCAGGTTTTTCCCTTTGCAAGACGAGACTTTGCAGTTGAGTGTGACAGACAGTCATTTAGATGCTGATCAGAGGATGTGGCTCGTCGGTCTTACACGCACAGGCCTCAAAACGAGTTTGGACATTTTGCCACAATTATAAACGTCAAATTATCATTTAATAATGAAATATCAAAGCAAGTGTCTGTAAAATGCGTCTTAAATGCTGGAGAATCTTTTCTCTTCTCCAAGTTCACTATTCTTAAACAGTTTTGCATAATGTCTTTTTAATCAACTAGTGTTTTGGCAATTTTTAGCTGTGAATGAAGTCAATTCTCCTCAAGTTCACACAGGTGTTTTTCACATTAACAATGGACGTGTTCAACATTTCACAAAAATATTTATTTTGTCGGTAAAACAATAGATATAATTTGGATATATTATTTAAAACCTAGCAAACTTCCTTTTTGTGAAGTGTTTTGATTGAAAAGCGTGCTTCTTTCTTTTAATAAATGGCACTTGGTTTGATTTAAAAAAAATAACAATCATTTTTATAAAATGCAATGACTTTCAGACATTTTTGATCTCACTTCTACACCCAAATCGGGATTGAACTCAAATGACCAGTTCCAAAAATCTGCAAAAGAGTTTAAAGCGTGATATTTTCCCCCTAGAAACATCATTATGCATTTTCCACACACACACACACACACACACACACACACACACACACACAAACGTGCCTTTCCAAGTGAGACTGCAACGGAAATGATGCATTAGGACTGAATATTGCTTTTGAAGGGCATCTGAACCCGATTCTCGAATGCTTGAAATCATCCACCCAGCTCAATCTAGACTTGTTGAAGTGATGCCTTGCAAATGGGAAGATCTCTCTGTCCATTAATATTTTCCATCAGATCTTTCCTTTCAGCTTTCCCCCCACTAAATTGAAGGCGCAGTTGTTCTTTTTGCCAGTGATCTCAGTCTTTCCTCTCACTAATGATGGCGTCTGGCGTGATGCAGTCGATGCGGTTACACCTCACAGAGGAAAAGAGCAGGAACGACTTTTTACGGCTGTCCTCATGATGAGAAGTCACACTTTCATCCTGCAGTGTTGCAGCTAATTTTAGGGATTGTGGAAAAAATACCAATAATATCCCATTTGCTCTGCTGCACACCAGATCCATATAGTCGCCAGCAAATTTGATTTTTCGTTTAACTGCGGTAGGTAATCTGATACTGGGCCTTTTTAAAAAATGGACATGGGGTTGGATGCATCAGTACATTTTACACACACGCACACGTGCACACACACGCACACACACGTATATGTGGTTCTGAAAACCAGTTTAGTAAGTCCTTTGGTTTATGAGGACACAGGAAGTGTAGTCATAAAACATGTTTACGTTGTAATATCCATGTCATTATACACATTTGTGTCATCATAAATCATATATACAAGAACTCTCTCTCTCACACACACTCACACACACACTTTTAGATTTATTAATTTAGCAGATGCTTTTATCCAAAGTAACTTACAAATTAAAATAATACAAAAACATTTTGAATAATCAAACACCAGTAAAATGTTACAAATTAAAATGTTCTGCTGTTTTGACACTAATTATACATAATTAATAAATGATATTATTAATCATTAATAATTGTAATAATTTTTTATATATTTTCACAAAAACAGCATGTGTACACACATGACACATTTTGATAGGCCTCAAGCTTGTAATATAATTAAATAAAATTAGAATCTTATAGAACTAACTAACTTGATAAATGTAATAACTAAAAAAAAAACTAAATTTAACTACATTTTATATAAATATATAATATTGTGTCAATACCTAAATATGCATTCATTAAATGAGAACCAATATTTTACACTGAAATATAAAACTTATAAATTTTACATATTTAATCTTGTCGCACATTATGAGATAAACAACACTTTCAAATTTCTCACATCAGTCGTTTTAAGTGAAATCAACCACTTTAGTGAAACGTCAACTGTTGAACAGTAGCGATTAAATGTAATTAATGACTCCTGACAGATGTCTTCTGATGGCATTGAGCTCTATAGGCGTACAGTACTCCACCCTGCTCGTGGGAATACGTGTGTGTCTCATTTGTTGTTAGCTTCATTCTTTTAATTCAAAACCGAAATGAATGACACCAAAAACAACTTTTGCATTAGCATTTACCGCAGAGAAAACTCACTAGCATGAGCACAAAGCTGCTCGCTCCCTTTAAAAAAAAAAAAGCACGAATTCCCAGCTCATCGTTCTCTCGCTAATGTGTCTGTGACTTTACTCCAGATACTATTACACCCAATCCTCAGCAGCAGCCATTAACGTCAGCATAGAAAACACTCAGCAGCAAATACAGGAATCCATCACACTTGTTCCACTTGCACACAGTTTCCTAATCTCTGTACCAGTCCTGAGAACTCCTGAGCTCCTTGAAAAAGTGGGACGGGCCTGTTTCCAGAACCTTGAACCTTCCCTGTGTCTCTCATATTTTAGGCTTAATGAGCACATTATGAGATAATAACTTTTCTGGCTTTCTTTACTGTATTATACACTATACTATGTAAGTATATTATCACCCAGCTCCTTATATAAAGTATATAAGCTTGTCCAACTTCATCCGCACGCATACAGTATACTTGCGTTCGGTGGTGTACTGTATGCTGTAGCATTGATTACTTGCATCAACGCAAAAATGTAAACTGTTTTATGGCCCAGCTCTAATCTGCGAAATGCATGGAGATATTAAAATATTATAAACTTCAGCATCATGGTTTTCTGTAAAGCTACTTTGAAACAATGTGTATTGTGAGAAGCGCTGTACAAGCACATTTACCTCGACTATACAACTGTATATAACACCATACACTTCAATACTACACAATATAGGCTACTACAGTAAACACTTCTCTATAATATACACATCTTTTTTACTATAGTATACAGACAACACACTTGTGCTATGCAGGATATTATACTAAAAATACATATATTATTCAGTATAACACATATCTTTTCTACTAGGTTTACTGTACTGTTATATTAAAAACTTCAGTATAGCATTATATCCATTTGACTAAATTGTCAAGTAAGTTTTCTCATTCTTACGCTCAACGAGCACAAGATGAATAATCACCTCGGGTTGCTTTCGCTTTGCTGATCTATCGTTCGAGTTCGGACACCTCGGCTAACACTCCCGGCTTGGCCTTTCTGATTTTGTCACACTCCCCCCCCCCCTCCTCCTCCTCCTCCTCCTCCTTCTCCTTCTCCTTCTCCTTCCTCTGAAAGTTGTTTTGGCTGTGCAGCGTCTGGCACGGTCTTCCGAGACTTGAGAACAATGAGAAGAATGTTAGAGCTTTTTCTCCACGGCCTCATCATCGCACTCCTTGTTTTGAGAGCGTTTTTATGACCTCCGCTTTCACGCCGACCCCAAAGTCTCAAGTCTGGCTGACAGATGTCCCGCACTCGCTCAGACGGGCCCGTTCAATGAAACTATTTACGGATGACCTTTCCTCTGGACGCTCAAGTGGAGCACTCGTCTGGCTAAACTCAAAAAGTCAGTCCTACCATCACCAGCCACACCACAAACCTCCAGAACGCTTAACAAGAGTCGTCTTAGAGAGGAAAACGACTTGAAAACTTAAAAGCGCAATAACGAATAGTGTAGAAAGCACATGCAGATGTTATTCACAGTTCAGAAGTGTGACGCCGGCCTCTTACCTGGATGATCTGACTGCTCTCTCTCTCTCTCTCTCTCTCTGTATCTCCTCTGTTCAGAGCGTGAGAGAGAGGAACCTTATAGCACTTGTGTCTCAGAGGGAGTGTCCGACTCCAGTATAGACGCTATGAGTGTTTATATAGGAGAGAGGGAGAGAGAGAGAGAGAGAGAGAGAGAGAGAGAGAGAGAGAGAGAGAGAGAGTTCGTCTGGGGGCCAGACAGGGTGAAAGTGAATGAGAGCGCAGTGAGAGAGACCAGCGAAGGGAATTCCTATTTGTATAACATCAGATGTTGAGCCCTCCCCTCCATCAGCGCGAACACAGGAAGAGGCAGGGAGCAATTATACAGCAGAAGAGCTCATAAAAGAGAGAGAGACTGTTTCCCTCACACACACACACACACACACACACACACACACACACACACACCTCAAACCCTTTATTCAGGTTTCATCGGACAAGGCTCACCTGCATCTGTTGGGTTTCATCCACTACAGAAGCATGTGATCGCTCTCTCTTTGCATCTTTTACTGTCTATACTGTACTTTTCTGCACTGCATCATTAAACACGTCCCTGCATTTTACTGTACTATACAAACAACACTATTACAACAGCACATTGTAAACCAAAACATTTCATTCTAAAATAAACTGTACTGTACTTACTGTATACTCTAGTGTAGACCATATTACAGCAAGAAATATTGCACTCTACTACACTACGCAATGCCATAAATACCACACCACACTGTACTTCACTGCACTGCACCATATGCCATTTTTGTGCACTTAAAACATACCATCTTAGTGCAATATATTCTATATTATACATTTTATATATCATGCATACAGTTATACATAATAGCCTATATTCTATACTATATAAACATTTGACATCTTACTTTGTATACTAAACACTACTATAGCATACAATATAGAATACAGAGCAATACTGTATAGTATACAGAATGCCGTGGAACATGATTGTACACTACTGTACTGTACTATAATGTTTTTCAGTACACTATATAACTGCATTGTATTATAATATCTTCCACTATTCAGTATCACTCTATAGTATCTTTAATTTTTTTCTAAACACTTTACTAAGATATACAATAATATTGAAATATTCAAATGTTATGTACAATTATACTGCAATACAGTTTTATATAATATGATATAATTATTGCAATAATATATTGTAATACTTTCCAATACTCCATATAGGCTAACTGTAGTACATTATACCTTAAAAAAAGCAAACACTTTTGTATAAATGCACTTTAATATATATATATATATATATATATATATAATTATATATATTATATATTTACATATATAAATAAAATATATAATATAATATACATAGTATAAAATAATACAATATTTAATATAATACTTAAAAAATTGGTAGTGACTCTTGGTTTTGGTTATTTTGCAGCTGTTGTTCATTTTATTGATGATTTATTGATTTTCTTTTATTGACGCTGGTGCTTGATCTGCAGGTTTGAAGCGTTTACAGCACGTTGTATTGGGTCAGGAGGACACAGCGAGGGTCACACCTGCACAGTGTTTACAGGACAGACACACACCCTGTTTACTCTGAGCTGTACACACTTTATGACCGTCAGCTCCGGAGAACAGGGTCCGAACAACTGTGCACTGTCTGGACATCACACACATTCCTCACACACTCGCACACTCGAGTCGAGTCTCACGGCAACGCTCCTGTAAGCAGTGGCTGCCTTGACTTCAGCTCACCCGACGTATTTGACGGATACACATCTGGCTTCCGTCCAGGATTTTCCCATGTCTTCATATTTTTTTTGGCTTGAGTTTTTACATACATTACTCTTTCGCGTGTTTACAGCCAGCGGTCAGGATATCGTAGTGTCAAATAACCCACTGAGGGGTTGAATTTGTCATATGCTGAATCAGAAGGTTGCAAACCATTTGTCCATGATTACTTTTGGCACATATGCTTGAGAGGGTTGATTTCCTATTCATCATTGTCTGTGTTGGTGCACAGAGTATCTGATTTATTTTTAAATGATTTAATTTAATTTGCAAGAAAACTATAATCTACCTATGGTTTCAAAGTTCACAGTTCACAATCCAAGGCTGTTGTATACAGTACTTACATACACGCATGAATGCTGCGATAAGGGTGCATGTGTGTGTAGTTTCTGTGTGTCTTATCTAGGTTTGTGTGTGTGTGTGTGTGTGTGTGTGTGTGTGTGTGTGTGTGTGTGTGTGTGTGTGTGTGTGTGTGTGTGTGTGTGTGTGAGAGAGAGTGTCGCAGACACTGACTCAGGTTTCTATAACTGAACTAGTCTCGGCCCCCTCAAAAATCAAGTTTGGTTGTCATGACAGCGGGGATCTAATTATACAAGCATTCCTCTGAGGAAACACAAGCTCCTCTTCCAGACACAAACGCTCTTTGACTCACACACAAACACACAATAAACAACAACCGGGACTGTTAGGAAGTGGAGTACAGTAGTATTAGATTTTCAGTTTTCATTTTATATTTAAGTTGTAGTAATTCTATTTTGTGCTTTTCTCATTTTTACTTCATTTTATATATGTATCTATATTGCTTTAATTTAGTTTCATTTTTGGTACTGTAAATTAAACTTATTAGTTTTAGTTTTATGTTTAAGTTTTTAATCTTATATATATCAGCTTTACTTTAAATAACGAAAATTATTTTTAATAGTTTGTTTTTTAACAATAAAAGCTCTGATTAATACGTTCATGTTAAAAAATGATCCCATTGACTTACCCTGACACCTAGCAACGCCCTAGCAACCTACCAGAACACCCTAGCAAACACATAATGCATTAAAAAACATTCAGAACACATAGCAGTGCCCTAGCAACCACATAACACACCAGTGAAAACACCTTAGTAACACATAAAAATGCCATAGCAACCACCTACAACACCTTAACAACTGCATAGCAGTGCCCTAGCAACCACAGAAATGCATTAAAAAGTCACTCCGAACATCTTAGCGACCACATAGCAATTCCCTAGACACCACAGAACATGCAAAACACCTTAACAAGCACATAGCAATACCCTAGCACAGAACACACAAAACACCTTAGCAACCACATACATAGCAATGCCCTAGCAACCACAGAACACACAAAACACCTTAGCAACCACATAGCAATGCCCTAGCAACCACACAACACCCTAGAAGAGGAGAATTGTGCAGTGCAGAGAACCTTCTAGAAAAATAAGAAAATATCAATTTTTTTTATCATCACTGACTGACTTAAAATACAATTTAAATACTTTAGTAGTTTCTAATTAAGTTTGACCTACATTTAAAAAAGTTGTGTTAAGGAAATGTTTAGGTAAAAGTGCATGTATGTTCGTAACAATGATATACAGTCCTGTGGTATAGGATACTACACTAGACTTTGTTTACTTCTTTATAATATTGTTTGGTTTGGCCAGGGTGGTTTTTGCACAAGTGAAGCGTATTCATTTTACAATATATTTTTCTTTACCTTCAAAATGTTAAAGGTGAGGAGAAGCAACTTTTGAATGTGCATGAAAAATGTACATAATGCTACATATATTTACTGGAATGTGTTGGGACAGGCAGTAAAACCCTTCGGCAATAGCAGGTATTTTAATGTTGCTTTAGGGGCCACAGCTAATCCACAACACACACATACACACACAGTCTGGATGCATTTGCTCTTTTTTTTTTTCTTTTCATTCCGGCTAGTCATATGGGTTTGTCCTCGATTTCTCAGTTTCTCTCTCTCTCTCTTTTCTTTTTTTCCCTCTCTGGTTGCTGCAGCAACATGAAACACAAACATTGTGGCGGCAGACAGGAAGTGCGTTTTGAACCACAATGGCGTCACTGTGGCTGCTGCTGTGTAGCGCTCCTCGGACTGCTCTAGACTTCATGACATTATCCGTTACTGTTACGCACGCTGCTCGCGGCCATTAATAGTATTGATTTTCCAGCTGCCTCGCTCACGATTGCTCTTTATGCCGCTCATTATGTGTAATATCAGAGTGTGCGCTGTACTCTTAGTCCTTCAGAGTAATTTGCAGCAGATTTTCTCTCGAGTTGCTGTGTGTGTGTGTGTGTGTGAGTGGGCCTATTGCAGTACGTTACATCAGATTCATACTACTGTTTATACATCACTCTTTTTCCCCTCTGCTTTTTTCATGGCCATGTCTAAATATACCCCGCTGAAATAAACTCTCAACGGGACCTCCCTCTCTTCCGTTTAGACCACCTTTCTCTCGATTCCCTCCTCTGCACTCTTCTCTTTGACTGTCTTTGTTTCCTGGTTTAATAGTGGTTATTCAAGTATTGTCATTCTGATGATAAAGATCTTTCAGGTGGTTTGATTTTGAACGTTTCTGCAATGCAATTCTGCAATGCAACTGCAATGCAATTTTATCTAGCCTCTGACTGCTGTCCTACTACAGTTTGATGTAAACTACCTCTATTTGCACATCTGCACTCTTCTCTTTGACTGACATGCCTTTAAATTCTTCTTTAATGGTGGCAATGCAAGTATTGTCATGTCCAATGATAAAGATCCTTCAGATAGTTTGATAAGAGTTTATGCATTGCTGTTGCACTCAATATATACTGTAAACAATATTACCAACAAATAATTTACACTTTGGATTAATACTTTTGGATTTAAAGTGCCCTGATTATATATATTTTTTAAATATTACATTTCATGCAGTGTATAATACAGCTGTTTGTGAATGTAAAGGATGCAAAGTGCACAACAAATAAAGATATTGTCTCCTAAAGGAAAGAATAGATTCTGAACTGCCTGAAACGAGTGGTCAGCAATTCCGGTCTTTCATCCTGTTACAAACATATGTAACCAACTTTCGGTACTTAAAACTTTCCTAACATTAGAAACTGACATCAGTCGACAAAAAAACTAAACCTATATAGATATTTTTAACAAAACCCTAAGCAAGCAACAACCATCCACTCTAGCAACTGCAACTAAAAGCTACTTTAGCAATCATTATGGAGAGTTTTGCTCATGCATTTACATACTCTTCACAAAATGTAAAAAGTTATAGTTTTCATTGTTAAATAAAACTGAATGAAATTGACATTAACATTAATTCAATTCGTTTCACATTGAAAATGGGAAATGAGACAAAATGATCTCAGAAATAAGGAAATGAAAGCAAATGCACTTCCTCCGGTATGAGCTCATTTTAATGAGATCATTCACTGTCACACTGACACACTGCCGTTCTCAGGCCTCCCTATGAATAAATGCACATCTAATATACTCCCTTCTTTAATACGTCTCCCAACGTGCACCTTCTCTGTCTCTTTCTCACGGTGATGCCCTTCTAACGCCACTCTCTCATGGGAATGTCCTTATACCTCACCCAACACCCACAGTCTGATAAATGTGAGAGCCCTTGAATTCACTACAAACAGTCCATATAATTGCTATGCCGCTACTGCAGGACATTATGCATGCTTTCAAATCTGTGCAGCAACATTTAAAACTTCAGTAAAGGTACGTTAAGAATGCGCTATGCTTAAAATGGCTCTGCATTACTGGAAAAACACTCCGAACAATTTAGTTTAGCAACCCATTGTGGTGGCGAAATCTCTTTTCATGTTCAATACTGAAAGTCCAGAGACATAATATAACAAGGGGATATATATATCAACTGGGATTTGGCTGACAACTCATGTGAAACCTAACTCAATGTTGGATTTATGCATGTGACCATTAGCCTACAATTACAAATATACAGAACGTACTGGTATGTGAACTTTTCTCCAAAAGTATACCGATCAATACGAGCGATTTTATTTTTACTGCAAGTTCACAGTTTACTGAGAAGGAAGGTGATTATTAGGGCCTGCTGACATCATCTAGTTGGCAGTGATTTTGCCAAAAAACACAGTGCTGGTTTTGGTTGAACAGACCGAATTTTGGTCATTTTGGCAGAATGTTTGCAATGAAGAAATCCAGTGTATTCCCAAAACACACAGCGCTGAGGTTGACAACCATGTTTTAATGGCCAGCATCCTGGACTCTGGATGTCAGTGGTTACATGCACTTTAAAAGTTTGATTTCAGTCAGACTACAACACTAATTTGCCGTAAAAAGTCATGTGCAAAGTGCAAACGTTAAACGTGGTGTGAATGGGCATTAAGAGCGTGCTGTCACTTTAAATGCTCTTTAAAGTCTGGTAGATTCTGATTTGCTGACCAATATTTTTATCGTTTATCAACTGAAAAAAAATAAAAAAATAAAAATGCTCTGAAAGTAATTTCAACAATATTGTTCCTCTGCCGTTATCGTTATTATTAAAACGTTAAAGGCTTAGTTATCATTATCCTTGGCGTGAACGATTTTTTTTCAGCTGATGAACAATTAAAACAATCGTCAATGCAAGTGAATGGGAGAAAATAATTATTTTCTGGTCCCGTTTGAATTGTGCCATGAATGTGAACATATGTTGTCTGTGAATTTTTAATATAATTTTTCATGTTACGAGTTTGACATTATATTGTATGATTCTTCGGCTAGCAGTTGTGGAAAAGACATAACGAGAAAGACTACATGTCGCCTATGTGACGTCACCCCATAAAGTTGACTTACCCGTGGTTTTCGCCAACCTCAACGATTTTGTCCTCTCCCTGAAAGAAAGCGGTGAAGTGCACCAAAGACACAGCCATGTTTAGCGGGATCCGTGAGCTAGAGCCGTGTGCGAGTGGTGGTGACGTTTCAAACGCGTCAAAAGCAGCGAAGAGTTGTAGTCCACAAAGTGCTCACACACAAAGTCTAACCATATCAAACTTCTACCCGCTAAATTGTAGCATTCTTTACACAAAAAATTATATAAAAAATTCACAGACAACATATGTTCACATTCATGGCACAATTCAAACGGGACCAGAAAATAATTATTTTCTCCCATTCACTTGCATTGACGATTTTTCAACCTAGAGGTCCAGTGGGGTTAGCGGAAGGGGCGGGACTTAACGTTACCAGCTCTATAAACAACATGACCAGTGTTGCCAAGTTCGTGGTTTTCTGTGGAATTGGGCTACTTTTACAATTTTTTTTTATTTTTTTTTTATAGGTTATCTCTCTTGGTGTGAACGCCAATTTACTGAAATTGACAACTTTCCCCGGGCTGTAGTCTTTATGTTAATAAAAACAAAAAGTTAACGAGCATGCAACTACCCATATATGGTAATATGCTAATCAGGCAGTGCCAGGGTATTAGCATGTGATAGATAGCGTCACTGTTTATAATATAAAACAACAACAACAACAACAACAACAAAGGCTGAGGTTGTACTACACAGTTTGAAGGCTACTTTATCATAGCGAAATAGCTCAACCATTTGCGGTGTGAAATATTGTCACCAAGTGAAGTTGTTGGGCCGGTAAACTGAGGTGTGAAGTCGCTGGGTGTGTCCGTTCCCCTCCCCTCACTCACAAATCCACAGCCGGCCACTTACAGGACAGATTTCCCGTCTCTCTCTCCGAGCTGTTGTCCTTATTTGGCTTCGGTGAGAGTGTGTGGTTGTGTGTGAATCGAGAACAGAGAATTTCCTCCTGACTGTGACTCACTGCTCCTCTGACTCACGCGCATGCTAACACAAACACTGCGTAACCATGGCGACGGCGACTGCCGCCCTCTCGGCCCGTCTGCACTGCAGCTGCCCTTCACGGAGTACAAAAGATAAAGTTATTAAAGTATACCGTGGTAATACTATTAAGCTACGCAGATTGAACTCAAAATACAACATTACAACTGCACAAATATACGTAGAGTACACTTGAAAGCAAACCAAATTGTAATATATTTGGCACATTTTGTGGTTTACATGCAGAAACATGCTATTTAAGCAATAAGCCCCGCGAAGCCGTGTTGTTTTACAGTGGATTTAGAACAGATGAGGGGTTTTAGGCATGCGTCGTGCCTAACAACGCACCTTAGCTGTCCTAAATCCACTGTAAAACACGGCTTCGCGGGGTTTATTGGTTCATTTTGATATTTATTTTATTCATAAAATAAACACCAGCAACACAAAATATAACGTTATATTACATTTATTCCTCCGCTAAGCAATGTAGTTCCAAAGAGGTTGCTAAGCAACACATGCAGCACCAAAGAATCCCAAACGGCAGTTGCGCAGTAACACTAATGTAATGCGGTCACAGGTGTGTGTTTGTTCAGTAATTTACAACGGCTTCGAACGCGGCTCAACCAATCAGAATCAAGGACCGGAACTATCCGTTTTATAATATTTATTTTGTAACGTTACTCATTTGGCTTGTTTTTCTCATTTTTGTTAATTTATCCCACCATGCCCCGCTTTCAACTGCATTTTGAAAATGTTTAATAATGGTTCAACTTAGTTTGGACATGTCTTTAAGAAATATTACATCTATTAGGCTAGCTAAATTTAGTAGGCCTACATTAATGTACATAGGGGGGAAATAAGCCCTTGTTGTTCATTTTCAAGGCAGTTCAAGGCAGACATTGTTCAACAATACCATAAAACGATATTAAACTTGAAAAAATAGAGAGCTGTAAAATGTGTTATTTTTTAAATGCAAACATTCATGATTTTATTTACCTTATTATGCTTTATTTCCTTTATTATTAGGATTATTGTTTATCCTAATGTACACCCTGGTTGTATTTGTAAATATATATAAATAAATTAAAGGCTTATTTAAATATTGAAAATTGAAATAAATAATTATTTTATTTAACTGAAACATGCACTTTCTATATATTCACTAACTAAATTATGTATTTAAATAATTTAAGCAAAAATATAATTTATATATTTATTATTATATTATTTTAACTGTAAACGAAAGATACCATAACACTTCAAGCAAAGCATTTAAAAATAATAAAATAATACTAGAGAAGTATATGGACATTTTGTGGATCATGTCTGTATAATGATGAACTACACCTGTGTGAACTTGAGGACCTCATACACCAACTAACAAACACCAGCTGGTTAAAAGTCACTGTTAGTGTAGACAGTATTTGAGATATAGACACTTGATCTGATGCACCAACGTCAGACATTTTTACGTGCGACTCAACTGTCAAATACTCTTGGGGTTTACTTTATGGATAGTGCATGCATGATGCATCCAAACAAATTTCGCTAAGATGTGAAGGTTTTTGCCCTATACAGTCAAAGCCTCCAGTGATGCATTACACAGCTAGACAAGCATGACAGTAAACTGTGTTTTTACGATTCTTGCCGCCGGTCTTTACAACTTTCTGCACCATTCTTAAGTGTTTTCAGGTATTTATTTTGTTCAGCAAAAGACATAAAAAATCCCTGTTAGGCACACATGCTGATTTGTAATGGGCATGTTGATCCTCTTTTTATTGCATGCTAAATTTAAAAAAGAACAAAAAAAAAAAGTTGCTGCCTTAAATTTTTAA
Organism: Squalius cephalus; assembly: GCF_949319135.1. Lineage (NCBI taxonomy): Eukaryota > Metazoa > Chordata > Actinopteri > Cypriniformes > Leuciscidae > Squalius > Squalius cephalus. The sequence goes on from NC_137122.1 coordinate 28,386,077, forward strand.
GTACAATCAACTTGGATGTTTAAGTAATTTCAACTTAAATTACATTAAACTGACTTTAAAAACTGAGTTTAATCATGTATAACTTATTAAAAAAGTTGAAAATGGCTTATTTTGATGAGTTAAAGCAATGTAAAAACACATGTTGTCATAACGTATCGATCATATACCTATATACACTGTAAAACATTATAAGTGACACGAGTTGGGTAATGTGGTCTTGTTTTATCAGACCGTCTGCGAAGTCCACTTTGAGATCGGTCATTTTCATCTATATGATTATATTGCTCAGGTTTTTGAAGCTCGTCTTCTTCAGTGCAAACAGACACTCCTGTCTCTAATCTAAAGATTGAAAGATCCGCTCAAATATCATTTATGGCTCATAGTGTGTCATCGCCGTAATCATGCCGGACACGTTTGCTTGTGCTCGTCTCGGAAAGAGTGAACGTCTAGAAAGCTGCGAACGAAAAGCCTGTATGAATCGAGGAGTGTCTGTGGGACTAATGTAATCTACAAAGTACAAAATGAATATGAATCATTGTTGCTTATATCATTAGTGGTGTTATACAAGCATCAATTGCTCATACCTGTGGTTAGGAACTGTACAAAAAATGATATGATCAATAAGTATGTTATTCCATTACTTAAACTCAAATAATTTAACCAATTTCAACTTCATTTTTTAAGTTATACAAGATTCAACTAGGCAAGATTTCAATAAATAAATAAAAATACTGAGTTGTGCATTATGCAGCAAGTTTTTAGGTTGAATTAGGGAGGAATATTTTACAGTGACAGAGATTTGGTTGGTTACTTTTGAAAAGTAACCGCCTAGCAATCCCACACAACACCCCGGCAACACAACAAAACATCAGAACACCTTAGCAACGGCATAAAGCCTCATGGCAGGACGCATCACTCGACCCAGAATCCAGTTAGGTAATGTAGATGTGGCAGATATGTGTAAAATAACGGCATGATTGACTTTATATAATTTTTTTTGTTTTTTTGGTTCAGTAGCCTAACGGAAGGTATTAAAAAAAAAACATGCCAAAATTTCAGTTACTATTTATTTTAGTGATATTATCAGTGTTGCCATTAATTATAAGTTAGACCAAGAGCTGTGACCCAATTTACTGTCCAGAACACATTTTGTTTGAAATAACACTTTATATTCTGGAAAATGAGTGATAAACTGATAGATTTAGGCTGATATTTGGCCATTTTGTGATTATCAGCATCTGCTTTGCCTTTTCGAAACGTTTTTCATATTTTTAAACGTTTTTCCACACATTAATAACGCTATATATTGTGTTATACATTATCAGTAGATGCTGCGAAGGTGTTTTTAACACAGCGGCTGCCAACCCAGAACCAAGGAAACCTGTTAACAGAAGTGTCATTTACAAAATAGCTTTATACAATATTTGCTTGGCTTTGCTCAATGACACTTTCTGCTGATAAATGCGTTTAAATCACCACAACAATCTTATTCGGAATGTGAGCGTCACGCTTTATTGAAAAAAATAATACTAATATGAATATTTCTGATGGGAAATGATTTCCCATTAGTGCTCAATGGCGGCATAGGGGAGCAACAGGAAAGAAAACAACAGGATCTACTTAACTACATTAATACTAAATTGCAAACATGGAACGTATCATGAATTATTAAGATGAATAAGAGTAATGCTGATGCTATATATCACAATATGTGTGCAGTAAATGCATATAGCGCTCTCTTAAAAGCTTTTATGATTGTCTGCATTATTAACTGTACCTAAATAAATCCTATATATCCCAATCAGCCATGTCTGAGATGAGTTTGAGAGTCGCAGTGATGTGTAAATCCAGCTGTCTTTATGCAGAAAGTTCAGCATCAACACTGTAACATCTGTCCCTCAAACTCTGTGTAGATAAGACGGACGTTACTCTTTATCGCTTTACGAGGTTTATTACTTTTCTTCCTAAAGCGATTCGGTTTCTTGCATGCCATCTGTCTTGTCAGTATCCATCCATGTCCCAGAATGCACCAGTAGACAGTACACAGTAGATGAAGCAATGACTCTTTGTGGCATATTTTGCAACTTTGCACGTGTTGAATTCAAAAGTTTCACTCCTGCAGTCTGTGAGACAGTGGCGTACTAATGACCAAGAGTGCACCGCCCTCTGGTGGTGAAGAAAAGTGCAATTCACACTCTCCTTTCTGGGTCACTCCTGTTTCTTTCTTCCTTTTAAGAGTCTCAGTAATTCCAAGACACTTTCTCCTTGATTTCCAACAGTGGCACGTCCCTTCAAAACAATCCAAAAGCATAAGACATCAGCTGATCAGGTTGATTATAGGTTGTGTCTTTGGCAAAAGTACAGTTCTCATTCACTGATGATTCACATAAAACATGTACGGCATAAAATGAGCTTCATTATTTTGGTGGTTCTACATGGGATGAGATGATTTTGTTCGGTCGAGTCCGTATGCTGTGGTTGTCCATCCATATGCAGTCTTGTTTGGCTTTTGGTATTCCACTGTATACATTACTGTTAACTTACTACCTGTGTGTAGAAGTGCAGCCGAATAAACAGCATGAAAACAAAATGACGCAGAATCCTCTCTATACGAACAGCCTGACCATCGCTTTTCCCTCTGTTCGCTTTCTTAGCCATATACAAGACAGAAATCTGATTGTGTAACTTACATTATCCCCTCCGGGTGATTTTTTCAACTTTTTATATTTCAAATTTTCATTTTCTACAAAAATAGGTGTCTCTTTTTTTCCCATTAAAAGCAGTCACATGTCCAGAGCGTTGAATGCAACACACGTAGGGTTTTTTTTTTGGGGGGGGGGGGGTTGTCTCTGGGATCTGGGAAGAAGATTCAGAAATTGCTGAAAATCTCGTGCTTCTTGTTCCAGTCCATCTGTGGCGCTCTCTTTCTGGCGCGCTTGGCGTGGGCTTTCTCTTTAGCCTCCGCCGCCGTGGGGCTCAAACACAGACCTGTTTCTTCAAACGGGTCGAGAAGATGACGGCTGCTCTGCCTCGAGAACTACAATGCAGAAATACACACTTAACACATGGAGACAGCTGCAAAAAGCCATAAAATGCATTGAGTATTTGGCATAAAATGCATACACATATATATATATATATATATATAGAGAGAGAGAGAGAGAGAGAGAGAGAGAGAGAGAGAGAGAGAGAGAGAGAGAGCTCAAATGCTATTATAACCATTTGTTTCATAACATGCCATGTCTTTAGTATATTTTAATTTGTACAATTACAGATGTTACAGATGTTATATATCTAATGTAATATGTGAAAATGTGCAGTTATTATCTTAAGGAGCTTTTTAAAAAATTAGCTGACACTAGTGCAAAAAATGCCCGTGCAAAATTAGTTTTTGTGTGTGTTTTTAGTAATTGTTGGTTTGGTGTGTGCTCATTGTTACAATTACACAGCAAAAGTTCAGTGACATTTTTATTTGTGCATGGTAAAAAGCACACAGTGAACTCAGAGAAAACGCTATGCTTGAGCAAACAGTTTGTGAATAGGCAACTACAAATGATGCCCATGAAAGAGACTGTGAACGAATTGAATAGGATATGTTTAGTTGGTGAATAGCATAGGCTACTATTACACAGTAGCGATAGCGTTAAGCCACCAGAATGAAATATAATATTCAGAAGTAAACAGCATAGCTGACTTACAGATTCAGTTAACATCCACAAATGAATAAGCACCTCGATTCAGGGAGCAGTGCAAAGTGCCCGTGCAAAATCAGTTTTTGTGAGCTGATCGCCGTCAAAAAAGTTCAGGAGATATTTCTTGCGATGACAATATGATCAAAAATAACTTTATATTGATTCAATGGATTAATTGCATTTTGAAAAAAAAAAAAAAAGTCATGAATTTATTGCATTTTTGGGAAAAAATAATCCGTTTTTATAATAAATCTTAAAAAATTCAAATCCAGATTTTGATTTTCAATGTTGTTATAACCTAAAGATGCTATGTGAAAGTTTGAAACAGAAAATAGTGGTTTTCACACATTTAGTGGTTATCTCACATTCGAGCGATATGCGAATAACACACAGACAGACGTTTCTGTAATTTATAGATAGATGGATTTATCACGTTCTGGAACCAAACTATAATATTCAGAAGTAAACAGTGTAGCTGACTGAGTGTTTATTTCAGAATGTTTATTTTTAAACCACAACCTTCTTGGGGCTTCTTTGACCGATACAACTCTCTAATGTCAGAATGTTTATTTTTAAACCACAACCTTTTAAAAATGATATATTTAACGATATCTTTTGCATTTCTCATCCAAACAACGTCAAACTTGGCACTGCACTTACTCGTGCCCGTGGCGAGACACCTGTCGAGTTTGAAATCAATCGGACTAACGGTTCGAGAGATATGCGAGGAACAGACACACACACACACACACAGACAGACAGACGTTTCTGTAATTTATAGATAGATGTAAAATGTGTTTTTGAATATTTTATATATATATATATATATATATATATATATATATACATATACATATACATATATATATATATATATATATATATATATATATATATATATATATACATATATACATATATATATATATATATATATATATATATACATATATACATATACATACACACATATACACATACTTTTAAAAATAAAGGTTCCACAGAGAACCTTTCAGTAAATGCATTTCCATTAAAGATTCGCGCAAAACTTTTCCGATTTTCTCTAAATATCGATAAAAAACTATTGCGAAATGGCGGCGTTTCCATTAACCGATGTTATGCGACTAAAACGTCATTTTTTCCTCTCGTGATAAGTCATTCCAAAAATCATGGCAAAGGACATTGGTAAGTTTATATATCACAGCCACGTACCGCACTAGACATTATTATTATTATTATTAATGGAAGGGAACGTAGGCGTGTTATCCAAGCATTAATGGCAAGGAAAGACCCTTAGGCTATACTGTGAGGTGTTTCTGGGTGTTTCTCCCTCATATCTGCTTCGAGGTCTTGATTGTGGCATTTCTTTGAGGTTTAGAATCCAGTATTTCTGTAATTCTTTTGTCTTTTATGAATTCAATAAAGAACTCCGTCTCATATTCTGTCCAAACACACCGCGCCTTCTAAGTCAGGTGACCTGGAAATGTGCAAAAACTGTTTCCATTGCAGTTTTGCGAAATATTCCTTTTTCGAATTGCCTGAAAAACTTTTTTGCGATAAATGGGAGTTCTTGCGAAATTGACGCGTTTCCATTGGGCGTATTTTCAATTCGCAATTTCAATTTGCGCAATTTGAAGGGTAATGGAAACGCGGCTAGTGAAACCTTTCAAAAGAACCATTTGGTTTTCTTAGTGTTAAGAACATTTTTAATAATCTAAAGAACCTTTTGTCCAGTGGAAAAAATTCCATGGATGTTAAAGGTTCTTCATGGAACCATCAATGCCAATGAAGAACCTTTATTTTGAAGAGTGCATTAATTGCAGATGCAGGTTTTGTTTCTCATGAAAACGGTCACCTGTATGCTTGTGTCCTGACTGCTGCCGTCTGAGTATGTGGATCGTGAAGACGTCCCGTTCACGTGTGGGCTGGAGGAGCCGTTAGTTATGGACTCGTCAAAGTCTGTTTTGAGAAGAAGAACCAAAGCTCAGATCACTGTTCTTTCAATAAGATCAAGATCAGAGAACATCGTGGCTGATGTTAAACCGAAAAACAGCCATAAACATACATGTCTTCTTTAAGTTTATCAATATATGCTGCATGAAGGAGAGAGATGCTGTGATGAGAGGACCATTGCTACAGCGGGACAGCTTGAGCTGAGCTGTGGGTAAGAACAGCACGCATCTGTGGCCTGTTCGGGCTAATCTGGGTCACCTGACGTTCCAAGACCTGACGCAGAAGATTTACTGAATCAGGATGAAATGCATGAAAATGATACAAAGAAAACAGAGGCTGGAAAAGCAAGTGGATTGGGCTGGAACGACCTTCCAGTGGGCCGAATCAGGATCCTGCCAAATAACAATTATCCAAGAGATGTCAATAGCCTGTTTAAAGTGTTCGACTCAATTTAACTTTAATCCGAGCCACATGTCAGAAGCGGGACTGCTGGCTAACATGAGTTTCTCATTCCAAACATCAAACTCCCCCTCAAATCCCAGGAAGAGGAAATCAAGGCTGCACACACTAAACTGAATATAAAAGAACCACCGTTAATAATAATAATACTTGATCATCAAATCATCATCATTTACACTGATTTCTGAAGGATCATGTGACACTGAAGACTGGAGTAATGATGCTGAAAATTCAGATTTTCCATCACAGGAATAAATGACATTTTACTATATATATTCACATAGAAAACAGTTATTTTAAATTGTAATAATATTTCAAATAATATTCATTTTTACTGTATTATATTTTTGAACAAATGAATGCAATCTTGGTGAGCATAAGAAACACCTTTTAAAAATCCAATTGTTCCAAACTTTCCAAATAAATGAATAAATAATATATGTGTATATCAGCAGTCATCAAGCTTGTACTCACTGGTCACAGAAACAAAGATGTACATTTAATTTCCCCAAGCTGATTGCTCACTAAAACCCCCACAATCATCATGTTTTCAGGCCATTTCAAGTTTAATTCTGACGTGAAAAAGCGGTAAAAATAGTGGCTGAGCTGTTTACTTGCTTTTTAATTAGTATTTACATTAATGCCATCATTATCTTCATTCAGGCCAATTCGAAAACGCGCACGAAAATGAGAGCCAGGATTTATTGCACGAACCAATCATAACTGATCATATCCAATCATTGCCATTGCCTCCTCTCATGTGACCACCCCCACCCCCCACCGCACTCTGTCAACGGGGTCAGGGGAGGCAAGAGAGACAAGAGAGACGCAGCGTCCCACTGTAACTTTACCTGCAGGTGTCACTGTTGGACACTGTTACTTTATTATGACTTTTACACTTTTTAATGTCACATTTTGTAATATTTGCGTTTTATTTTTCGAATGTGGATTTTCTCATCCAGTTTACTATTGAGGAGACATCTTCTCCCTTGCCTCCTCAGAGGAAAAACCCTTATATACAAACACATTTGACTTGCCTTCACAGCTCATGAATGTTATTTCTGGGTGGACTATCCTCAGTGAACTCTTCAACCGTACCTTTGACATGTATTGTAGTGGGGATGATGCCCATCTTCTTGAAATGCTCATCTGTATCTGGATCCACCACTAGCAAACGCGTCTCATTACCACCGTTCTTGATGAAGGCCACAACTTCAGCATGTCTCATGTTTTCAATGTTCACTCCATTCACCTGCACAGAGTTTTAATACAGCAAGAGTTAGGACTTCAAAACAGAACAGCTAGAAACGTCTCTGGGCAACAACAAAAACATTGCACTGACATTGCATTTTTTACATATTTTTTACCATATTCATATACAATATTTATTTTGAACTTCAAACAATAAAATGATATTAGTTTCATGGTAGCATCCAAAAACTATGGTATTACTATGGTAACATGTCCAAAACAACTTTTAGATTGATTTGTATATGTTGAATTTAATATAGTTATAACTTTATAGTTAAATAAATATATAGTTAAACTAATATATATATAGTTTATCATATATAGTTTATAGTCATAAATTAAAAAAAGCATAAATAATATAAATATATTAGTGATTAATCGCATCTAACATAAAAGTCTGTATATCCCAGTACACACACATACATACATATACGTGTGTGTGTGTGTTTGTCATTTATATTTTAACTGTCTCAATTATTTTAAATAAATAAATGAATAATCAATCAATAAATAAAACACATTGTACGATCATGTTACTTTTGTATAACTGATTTCATGTAATATTTGTTTACCATATTTATAAACAAATTATATGAATGGTACTTTAAAGTACTTCATCATGGTATATAAAAACTAAGTATAATTTTCCATGGAACATTTCAATGGTAATTTCGAGGTGCATTATTTTTTACTCTTTTGAAAGAGAGAAGAGTTACAATGATGACCTATAAAAACCTTTCATCAATAGATTATTCTGGGGTGAATCTTCACTTCTGCCTCAGTGACTTTAATCACATGTAAAAGCTTTATTTATCCCATGATAAACCTGTTCGCCTTATAGCGCCCTGCCACTGGTTGCTTAGCAACATGTTTTGTGGGAGAATTAGGTTCCCAACCAGTCGAACAGAGGAGAGACGGTGTAGACATTTTACCGAAATTACAACCAAATCAATCAAAACAAAAACAAGGGCACGAGAGGGGCACGAGAGCGGCCCGCGAGCGCGCTCTCCTTCTGCTGAAGGTGATTTAATCTGAGTGTTTGTCCTGAGGACAGATGGACCGTGTGCTTTATTCAACTGAACACCATCAAATATTGAAGCGTGTTGCTGTGGCCGTGTGGGTTTCAGGTATCAGTGTCCTGAGGGACACAGAGAGGTGCACTTCTCGAAACTGAAGGGGGCAGGACTCGCACTCTTACTGAGGCTGCAAACAACTGCAAGATGGAGAGAAAGTTTGTCTGAACTGCTGAAATTAAGACTTTTTGCATTGTTACAAATTCTTAATTTATAGTACACATGATCCTTCAGAAATCATACTAATATCATGATTTATTAACAATGTTGGAAACACTTGTGCTGCTTAATATATATATATTTTTTATAACCTATGATTTTCAGATTTTCTGATGAATAAAATGTTAAAAAAGAACAGCATTTATTATGTAAACGATATATCTTTGGAACAATATACTCTACCGTTTAAAAGTTTGGGGTCAGTAATTTTTTTCTTTCTTTTTTGAAAGAAATTAATATTTTTATTCAGCAAGGATGTGTGAAATTTATAAAAAGTGATAGTAAAGATTTAGATGTTTAGAAAAGATTTCTATTTTGAATAAATGCTCTTCTCTAACTTTTTATTACCTATTTTATGATATATATACATATACACACACACATACCAAAATATCTAAATATATTAATAATAAATATATAAAATATACATATATTAACTATATAAATTAAATTATATTATAAACAAAATAATGCTGATTTTAATAAAAAAATGTCTATACACATATATTTTCTCACATTAATGTGCTGAAATGTCATGTTAAATATGTTAAAACACGTACAATTATTTTGCAGTATTATCTTGAGGCATTTTGCTGCAAAAATCATACATTAAGGTTTCATGAGATTCACCTATTGATGATTGCAATAAGTGAGATATCTGTAAAACAATGAGCGTTGTTTTTATTATTTTCATCATCAGTATATAAAGGTTTTCTTTTATACACTACAAACTAATGGTTCATCATTTGCACACAGCAATGAATAGATGTAGCTAATGTGTTTAATCAACACTGAATCCATCAAAATCACGAAGTTCACGAGTTAATGGAGCTTATAGGAACACTGCATTTATTTCGGTGACAATAAAGGATGTTTTCAGCTCTACCCATCCATCTCGAATGTAAGTTTCAACACTATGTTATTTTGCTCGACTCAGTCTCTAAAGAACAGAAATATTTTTGTGCGAGTCATCATATCACATGCCGCCCACATGCATCTGAAGGTTGGTCTGTGTGCGAGTGTGAATGTAGAAGTGAATTTAGAAAATGTGGGTGTATATCTGGCATCATAAAGATGTATAGTGATGCATGTGTGTAAATTATAGAAATATGAGAGCCATGCTATAAAGAAAGAGCTTCAAGCTGCTTAAAGTCCCCTGTGGTGAAAATCCAGTTTTTAATGTTGTTTATATGTCTAGTGGTGTTTTTAATATGCTTTAAGACAAACCATGTGTAAATTCATAAGTCAACACCATTGCTGAGTATTTTCATCTTAAAACTGACGTGAACAAGACAGTCTCAAAAACATGGTTTGTCATTACCATATCAATAATTATCGAAAAAAAAGTTGAAATTTCGATTTACGGTCGCTAAGGGGCGCCAAAACGAATGTTGTGGGAGGAGCCTATTTTACTAAAATGGCTATAACTCGAAAAGTAAATGAGATCGATTCAACCGTAAAACACGGTTTGAAATTGCTGGTGTTTCTGACGTCACAAACTATCTTGTAACCAATCAGATCAAAGTGTGATCGTAAACAGGTGGATCTCTGAGCTGGTGTGAGTGAGTGGAGGCGGGGCTAATTTGCATATTCATAGAACCACGTATACTAAATGAGGCAAGGGTGTAGAGTTACATTCAAGCTATTTTTAGGCATGAAGAATTTTTTCTTAAGGATAAAACGTTTAAATATGTCATTTTGGCGGTCAAAGATGAGTTTTAAGGGATAAAATGATTAACTACAGGAGGACTATAAGAATTCGCTTCAGCAGAATCAGAATGATTCGTGTCTCACCTCTATGAGTCTGTCCTGCGGTTTGAGTCCAGCGCGGTCAGCGGGCGAGCCGGGGTCCAGAGCCCGTATGTACTGACCCGGCCTGGACTTCTCGCTGTGCAGATTAAAGCCGTAACCCGCCTCAGACCGAACCAGGAAACACAGTCTCGGTAGAAGCTCAGATGGATCCCGTGTCGAGGACTCCGGTGAGGGCTGAACCTCCTGTGACAGGAGAAATAAACACTCTTAGGGTGTTGTTCACACTTGGCAGGTTTGGTTGGATTAAAACGAACTCTGGTGCAATTGCTCTGTTAGTGCGTTTCATTTGAAGATGTGTGAACGCTGCCTCTGAACCCTGGTGCCATCAAACAAGTGGACTGAAACCGCTGAAAAGATGGGACTCAGTCCACTTCCAAACAAACTCTGGTGCGGTTGGAATGAAATATGAACGCAACACGGACCAAAGGCATGTAAACGACTCAAAAACATATGATGTCACTAGATGCAACCCTAAAAAGGACAGAATGCTGCCCAGGTCTTCATTTGTGTGTGTGTGACTTATGGATTCCTGCTGCTGTTTTGACTCCTTTACACATTTTATTAGCTCTTCACGAGTTCTCAGCTGGTCGAAATACCATTATATGTAGGTATACGCACATACAGTGAGTGCATTTAGCCCAGCACACAGCATTGTTTTGGATGTTCGGTAAGTTCAGTCTCGAAATATACATAATAAAAGCCGACCAATCAGGTTGTGGCATATCCTTATGACTTTAGGTAGCCTACGGTGTTAAAATGACGAACGCTAAGCGGACCAGGACTAAATATTTTTGTGTTTTCGGGTCTGGCTCAAGCGACTCAAACTACAAATGTGAACACACCCTTATGTACAAAGAAACCTAAAGTTAAATATTAGGTCGGAAAAACACTGAGTTTTAAAATGTTAGATGATATGTTGAGTTTTATAAACTCACAGTTCCAGTCAATGTCAGAAAATTCTCCATTTACAGTCAAATCCACAACATAATCAAATTCAAAATGCTCAAATATATATTAACACCAAGAGTCATTTTCAATAATTAATGAAAGTTAATGCATGAATTTCAGGTACAATTTTGGGCATTTGGAACAATAAGTGTTCATTTAAATGCAATCATTTTGTGTCTATCTTATTGATTATCAATGTCTGTGCATCATCAACCATCAGTCCACTGCTTAAACAACACAGAAATCATGATAAGTAACACAAACTAAAAATGTATTTGTCTTGTATTGTAAATACAGGGTTAATTCACAAAGAATTCCACTATTTAGATTTGAATTTATGAGTTTTCCTCATAAAAATGTGCAATAGAGGGTTACAAATGTGCTTCGACCAACCAATAACAAGAATTCTGGGAAATCTGCTATTCATCCAAGACGGAGTGGAAAAAATACACAACAATGCCACGAAGGACGTTGCCTGACAATGTAGTCCCTGGAAAACTGAAAACGGGGTCATCAGAAGAGCAGAAAGACGCTGGATGTCTGAATAACAGCAAAAATAATCATCACGCCACCATCGAAACCACAATAAAGTGTGATAATGAACATGTCATAATCAATTTGTGGATTTCACAGGCTCGTGGCAGCAAGGTTTAATCTGGTTTAATGGTGTGTTTTAAGCATCTGTTAAAGTCGCAATGAAATATGCCATTGCAGAGGAACCCAGCATGACTTTTACTGTTAAATGTAAATTCAGTTTAATATGGAGGTTAAAAATTCAGACTCTTGGCAGATGGCAGATGAAAGTCGGCATCTGACCAAATCGAAAGGGAAATGTCCCAGTTTGCATGTGCAAAGAAAAGTTTGCTCTATTTAATAATAAGAAAAAATGCAGCACTCTTGTAAATGCAAAATAGGAAAACATCATTTAAAACCAAAGAACATCTACGAGGTGTTTTTAATGGGGATTCAAAAGAGGCAGTAATGACAAGATGCGTCAAATGTCCATTAAGAACAGGAGTGTATGATCCATTATGCCATTTCCTAAAGAGTGACAGACAGCAAAAAACATATATATGTATATATATTTAAATATATATAGCATGTGATCCATTTCTATATGCTTGCAAATGACACTTTTACTGCACTACTCAACAACTAAGTTTTAAGATCTTGATAGATCAACTTCCAGATGAACGTTGTTGTTCTCACAGTCTGTTTGTCATTTGACTGACAGGCGTATGTAAGTTGATCTCGCTGACTGCAGACAGAAGACCCCCAAAGGCACATTGTTCGGAGGAAGAACAGATTATAGCATTTCCGATACTGACACTGTCTGGATATGGTGCGTATTTGATACATATATCAGAACTTACAGAATGAAACACCTCCGAGACACATGACATAGACAGACGGATGTTCAGACAAGATGTACTTTCGTCACCCCAAAAGGAAAAACTCAGATTTTAGAGTGTGCGTCTGACTGAATTAATGTCCATATGTGGAAAGCAAAACAAAAATAAAGGCTTTTTAAGTGCCTTACACTATATTTCTTTATTCTATGGAAATATTTAGATTATACTAGATTTTAGATAGTATTTCGATTTTTTCAATTGGAAGAGTTTATTAAAACTGTAATATTAATGTAATATAATATTAACAATATATAATTATTAATATGTATTTTTAAATCTTTAAAAAGTTAGCATACATTTTATGTTATCACAATTTTGTACACCAGGCTTTTACGCCTCATAGTATGATATAGAAAATATGGAGCTCACGAGGAGGAAAACTGAGCCCCAAATCGGGGAAAAATATGCAAATTGGTGCAGTTGCTGATATTTATATGGCCAAAAAGTAAGATGAATTTCTGATAGCTTCGACTACTTACATAAAATGCATATAAATATCAGTTGTCACTTTATATCTCCCAATAATATGTCTTAGTAAGAAATGTAACCCCTTCCCTGCCAGCATTTTTTTATTAGATTTTTTAAGTTGCCAGCCACCGCCAGCATTTCTGTTCATTTTCACAAAATTTTCATGGCCCCCAGAACATTTTGTGTGAATATCTGAACAAGCAAAATGACTATTAGTTATAATTATTAGTTTGATGATCAAAGCCCTGTAGTTTTTATTGTGGCAGGCAAAATATATAATGCAATGCAATACAAATGATGATTGAGAGTTGAACAATTAAATGTTTCTCAAAAGCCTGTTGTATCATATTTGATACACATATTTTAACATGATTTTTCTCAAAAGTGATGTATGGATAGTCAAGTAAACCTAAGTTGCTTCAGTCCTGTAGGTGTTCATCTTAAAATATCACAAACAATACAAAAGTTATTCTGTTTACTTCATAAAAAAAAAAAAGAAAGAAAACATTTCACAGCAAAAAGTTATGTGTGTCACATCCTGAAGGGATTTAGAATGATACTAAAAGGCCTTTTACTTGCTTAAAAAGTATAAACTATCAATCCGATGACAGAAGGCATGTTGTAGATTGTGTACAAGATGATTTTTCAGCAGTTTTGATCATAATGATAATTTAGAGGCATATCAAACATGATACAGCAGGCTTCATAGGGTTAAGCACGATCATTTCAGACAGGCGAACAGGAACACTTTATTCCGCTGAATTCAGGAGCACACATCTGTCCCACCAACTCAACACAGCTGACCTCTGAGAGAACAACTACTGTTAGTGAGAAACCAGAAGAGTTTGGGACGGGTGGGAGGAACAAGCATTTCTCTGTTCCCGACACTTACACTAATTCTAAATACCTCCATACGGCATTATGATTCTGGGCCACAAATAAACCTCCCAGCTGAACGATCAGCATTAGAATATTTCCATTGTCACACCCCTCGGCTCTCCCTAGCATTACGCCCACTTCCTGCAACTCCGGGTCCTGAGGTTTCTGTTCCTGGCTTGAACACGGAGATGTGTGGGATAAGTATGGGAAAACACTCGGGAGAGCGGCAGATGCGGCACAAAGCATTCCTCAAACTTCCTGTCACAATAAGACGCAGCCTGTGTGTTTCAAAGCATGGCTTGTAAAATGATACAGACGCTTCTGAATTATTGACACTAGGACCTCTGGGATTTCTCACACGTGACTATCATGAACCCTTTCTCTGCTGGGGCTTCCATCGCAAAACACAACATAAATTACACTGTCGTACCTCAAACATGAGTTTTGAAGCGGCTGTTGTTTTCTTATAACTCTACTGAATCAATAGTAAGTAGGATTGAGAACCAAGAACAAATTACTCTAATGAATTGGTTCTTGATAATAAATATACAACATACAGCGCAAACAGCGTAATCCGATTCCCAAACAAATGAGCCGGTTCTTAAAAGTGAATCAAAAGCATGATTTTTGCCAGTAGTATTTTATAAAATTAAATGAATAAAATGTTACAGTATTGTTGTTTAATGTATATTTCATGCCAATTAGACTGTGAAAAAAAGGCCACAAATTAATTAAAAGGCCATGTAAACAGTTTTTGGAATTGCATTACTTTTTTTCCTAATATTTATTCCTTTAAAGTACTAAACGTTAATGGCCCTAGCTAGAACCGTTTCCAATTCTCATCCCTACTAGTAAACGTTACTTCATGTGTCTTCACCGTCTAGCTGTTCTTCTCACGTTTGTAGTGTGTGCGTGTGTGTGTATGTTGCTGATGCTCTATAGCCCCACACCCATGTTATCAGTCCAGCACAGACACACTCCACACGCAGCACCGCCTGCAGCCGTTGACGCCTCACGGACCTGCAGATGAACAAACTGATGCGGGCGCTTCACCCCAGCCGGAAACACAGGGGGGAGTCCCACAGATCAGAGCAGGGAGGAGACTGGAAACATATATACACATCATCTAATTTTCCCACATCATATGGATTTTCCTACATAGAAAACAATCTGAAACGGTACTGTTTTTTTGTCCAAGAGTCAACCGTAACTATGACTCAGGTTAACCATAACTTGTGTTAAAGGGTTAGTTCACCCAAAAATGACAATTCTGTCAGTAATTACTCACCCTTATGTTGTTCCAACCCCGTAAGACTTTCGTTCATTTTCGGAGCACAAATTAAGATATTTTTTGATGAAATCTGAGAGCTGGCTCACTCCTTCATAGGCTTATATGTAATCGATATCTGCCATCCCAGAAAAGTTAGTGAAGACATCGTTAAAATAGTCCAAGTGACTACAGTGGCTCAACCTTAAGTTTATCAAGCGACGAGAATACTTTTTCTGTGCAAAAATAACGACTTTATTCAACTATTCATTTTCTTCTGTGAGTTGTGTGACGTAGTGTAACAGCGCAGCGCTTCTGGGTTGTGCGTCAGAACGTAGGCTCACTATTGGCCGACGCAGGTCATGTGTGTGATGCGTGTGATGCTGGCCAATAGTGAATAGTTGAATAAAGTCGTTATTTTTGTGGGTTTTTTTGCGCACAAAAAGTATTCTCGTCGCTTGATTGTTGAGTCACTGTAGTCACTTGGACTATTTTAATGATGTCTTTACTAACTTTTCTGGGATGGCAGATTACATAGAAGACTAAGGAGTGAGCCAGCTCTCAGATTTCATCAAAAATATCTTAATTTGTGTTCCGAAGATGAACGAAAGTCTTACGGGGTTGGAACAACATGAGGGCGAGTAATTACTGACAGAATTTTCATTTTTGGGTGAACTGACCCTTTAAGTCCTCCAAACTGAAAATCATCCATCCTGCAAAATGTTTCCCTTTAGCCGTATTCACAAGTAATCAGTTTCCCGAGCAGAAAACATCTACACGCGGCGGTGTCGTGTTACGCCGCCCCCCTCGAAGCGGCGTGACCCCTAGCCAGCATGTTGAATCAATTACACCAAATTCCCGAGCACTTGCGACATGACTTCCCCCTCCAAAAACATGTTTAGAGAGTGTAACATGCAGGTTTAACACATAATGGCCGAGTCCACATAAAGGCCAAGATGAAACATGAGAGGATATGGACTACAATAAACTAAACGCTTTCAATATAATGCACATGAAGGTAAATAATTATAATGCAACATATTATGTTCTTGTACTACAATTTAACCCAAGTTTACAATATAAAATTACACCTGTAGTAATGCATGATGGTGGAAATCTATGGTGGTTAGATTATGGAAGTATTTTTAAGCATTCAGGGCGAAATGTTACACCCAAACTGCCATGGGGTGATAACCTTTGACCTTTCCTCACAATCAGACCCACAAGGAATCTGTGAATTTTCTCAGATTTGCTCATTTACATCATCCACCCTTTGCATGTTTGTTTATTTTAATATTTTGTCTAATTTGATCATGACTTCAGCTATCGGTAAGTAGTCGACACACACAATTACGGAGATTTTCCTGCAAAATAAGCATAACAAATGCCAAAGGTTTGCAAATTCCATCTGGACCTGCTCATAATTCTACATGATTTGCCTCTTTATATGTCACTGTGTTTTTTTTTTGTGATAACATTTACACTATTGTTCAAAAGTTTGGCAACAGTACAGATTTATTTTTTTAATTTTATGAAAAAAAAGAAATTTAGTCAAGAAGGGCGCATTGAACATAAGTGACAGTAAAGACAAAAGACATTAAATTATTTATAATGTTACAAAAGATTTCTATTGAACTTTCTTTTCATCAAATAATCCCCCAAAAAATTATCACGGTTTCCGTTTATAATAAGCAGCACAACTCTTTTCAACATCGATAATAATGAGAAATGTTTCTTGAGCATCAAATCATCATATGATAATGATTTCTGAAGGACCATGTGACACTGAAGACTGGAGTAATGATGCTGAAAATTCAGATTTTAAATTACATTTTATAATTGATTCAAATAGAAAACAGATATTTTAAGTTGTAATAATATTCCAAAATTTTACTCTTTTTACTCTCAAATAAATGCAGCCTTGGTGAGCATATGAGACTTGTTTACATTTTTTTCTTTTCTTTATGATTTGATAATTTGTGCATCAAAGGGTCACAAAATAACACTGAAAAAACATGTGGTTAACACTAATATTGTGTGTTTTAATGCATTATATTCTTTAAGCTTGTAAATATGAAGAGGTAATTATTCACATGATCATAAAGCTGATAATAAGGCATTATAAGAATAGCTTTATGATGCATAACACATACAGAAGCTTCAGAAAGCGTTGAAAAAAAGTCGACATAGATGTGACACTAGAGGTTGTGCAATCGCTTATCCTAATGACAAACCAGCGACACAAACAATGTAAGGTCTCGTATGTGAAGACATTACGCTCATCTCTTCTGTTGCATTGGCTGTGTCTGTCAGGACCATGTGGAAGTAATTACTGACAGAATTTTCATTTTTGGGTGAACTAACCCTTTAAGTCCTCCAAACTGAAGACCATGTCTGATTGTGAGAGAGAGAGAGAGAGAGAGAGAGAGGGCTCAACTGCTGCTCAACCTACGCAGTGTGACATCCAGGGTTACATCACATCAACGCTCTACATTCACAAGCTCCATATATCCTCCGTGCGCGATCACTAAGTGTGTCAAGAATCTCTTCCGTTTCAGCCTCAGAACAGGCTTTTTTTAATCACTGGAACACAGAAACACAGGCGCAAAATCATACTGAACCCAGAGGCCTCAGAAGAGTTGTGTGCTCTCTGTTATGATGCTGAGAGTCACGGTTTCTAACTGTCACAGATCTACTTATTTTAAATTACTTTCTCCTATTCCATCTTAATATACAGACAAAAGTATTGGGTCGTCGTTAAACTTTACTTCGTTATCATAAGTCTGACTTTTTTTTATTAAAAATACAGCAAAACAGAAATATTGTGAATATTATTACAATTTCAAATAAATTTTCTATAAGAATATATTGTAAAATGTAATTTATTCCTGTGATCAAAGCTGAATTTTCACTATCATTACTCCAGTCTTCAGTGTCACATGATCCTTCAGAAATCATTCTGATATGATGCTCAAGAAACATTTCAGATTATTATCAATGTTGAAAACAGTTGTGCTGCTTGATATTTTTGTTGGAAACCATGATACATTTTTTACAGGATTCTTTGATGAATAGAAAGTTCAAAAGAACAGCATTTATTTGAAATCTTTATAGTAAATTTCGATCATTTTAATGCATCTATCCTGAATAAAAGTATTACTTACTTACATACATACAGGTGCTGGTCATAAAATTAGAATATCATCAAAAAGTTGATTTATTTCAAGAATTCAACTTAACAGGTGAAACTAATATATTATATAGACTCATTACATGCAAAGTGAGATATTTCAAGCCTTTATTTGTTATAATTTTGATGATTATGGCTTACAGCTTTTGAAAACCACAAAATCAAAATCTCAGAAAATTAGAATATTACATGAAATCACACAGTAATTACACAGTGATACCATGGTCATTGAACCAGGTTTTGGTTCTTTTGGCAGTGTGGGCCGGTGCAAATCCTGCTGGAAAATGAAGTCAGCATCTCCATAAAGCTTGTCTGCTGAAGGAAGTATGAAGTGCTCTGGAAATGTCCTGGTAGACGGCTGCGTTGAGTGGACAGCACAGTGGACCAACACCAGCCGATGACATGGCTCCCCAAACCAACACAGACTGTGGAAACTTCACACTGGACTTCAAGCATCTTGGATTGTGTGCCTCTCCATTCTTCCTCCAGACTCTGGGACCTTGGTTTCCAAATGAGATGCAAAATTTGCTCTCATCAGAAAAGAGGACTTTGGTCCACTGTGCTTTATTAAATCCAGAGTCAACGCAGCCGTCTACCAGGACATTTTCAGAGCACTTCATGCTTCCTTCATTTTCCAGCAGGATTTGCACCGGCCCACACTGCCAAAAGAACCAAAACCTGGTTCAATGACCATTGTATCACTGTGTAATTACTGTGTGATTTCATGTAATATTCTAATTTTCTGGGATTTTGATTTCGTGGGTTTCATAAGCTGTAAGCCATAATCATCAAAATTATAACAAATAAAGGCTTGAAATATCTCACTTTGCATGTAATGAGTCTATATAATATATTAGTTTCACCTGTTAAGTTGAATTCTTGAAATAAATCAACTTTTTGATGATATTCTAATTTTATGACCAGCACCTGTACAGTGGGGAGAACAAGTATTTGATACACTGCCGATTTTGCAGGTTTTCCCACTTACAAAGCATGTATAAGTCTGTCATTTTTATCATAGGTACTCTTCAACTGTGAGAGATGGAATCTAAAACAAAAATCCAGAAAATCACATTGTATGATTTTTAAGTAATTAATTAGCATTTTATTGCATGACATAAGTATTTGATACATTAGAAAAGCAGAACTTAAAGGGTTACTTCAGGATTTAGCATTAAGCTTTGTATTAGTAGAAAACCTGTAGTATTTTCGAATTACCATGCTTTCCACCCTCATATCCCCCTAAGAGGAGAGATTTATGTATTTTTTGTCTGGAAAAAATCCTCAGATGACGCAAAAATCGTCATTTTGCGTCATCGGAGGATTTTCTGGCCAGAGGCTAAAGACTACAGCCAGTAGATGGCGTTGTTCCGCATGTTTACAACCCGCCCATACAGGGTGGGATCTCACTCACAGAATGTACACAGTATCAGCCGTCTTTCTTTGGAAGCTAAGCTAGCATGCTCTTGTTCTGTGGAGAAAGCTGAATAATAGGAGAAAGCTGAGTAAGTAGGGGTTACCATCTTCCTTTTCCCGGACTTGTCCGGCGGGCGAGACTGTTAAAAATGTCCGGGATTCGGCTTTTGCGTTCTGCGGTCGCCATTCATTGTTTACATGCACACCTCTCGTTTCAATCTAACTGAATTAATTCCGATCGGTGAATCTGACTGTAGTGTTTACATGAACGCTAAACAAGTGATCGGTTGATGTGCGTTTTACCCTTGCTAAGAAAATTTCCGCTCCTCCGTGAGAGATGCGAGACCCGGCGCGTCTCAGTAATGACGCCATCGGCCTCGCGCCGTTCTCCCGCGGCCGTCAGCCTCGTCCTGCTCGCCACAGTAAACATGATGAATGGCCACTGTAGAACGCAAAAGCCGAATCCCGGACATTTTGGGTCTCTAAATCCCTGGCAAACTCATCACTTACTTAGGCTAGCCTTGTTGTTTTCAACTGTGCTCTCTAACCGGTAGGCGTGGCCTCCTAAGGCAGCGAAGCAAGTGCATTCTGGGAGTTGTTGTCTTTCATCCACATAAGCCAAAAATACATTTTCTGGCTTTTCTCAGTCTAGAAAGCTCCAAATTCAAAAATTTCTCCACATTTCTTCTACTTAAATGACCTATTTTAAATACACATTCATCTTCCCAGAGGTGAAGTATCCCTTTAATATTTGGTACAGAAACCTTTGTTTGCAAATACAGAGATCATACGTTTCCTGTAGTTCTTGACCAGGTTTGCACACTGC
Source organism: Squalius cephalus (assembly GCF_949319135.1). Classification (NCBI taxonomy): domain Eukaryota; kingdom Metazoa; phylum Chordata; class Actinopteri; order Cypriniformes; family Leuciscidae; genus Squalius; species Squalius cephalus. The sequence goes on from NC_137122.1 coordinate 28,406,942, forward strand.
AGCAGGGATTTTGGCCCACTCCTCCATACAGACCTTCTCCAGATCCTTCAGGTTTCGGGGCTGTCACTGGGCAATACAGACTTTCAGTTCCCTCCAAAGATTTTCTATTGGGTTCAGGTCTGGAGACTGGCTAGGCCACTCCAGGACCTTGAGATGCTTCTTACGGAGCCACTCCTTAGTTGCCCTGGCTGTGTGTTTCGGGTCGTTGTCATGCTGGAAGACCCAGCCACGACCCATCTTCAGGGAAGGAGGTTGTTGGCCAAGATCTCGCGATACATGGCCCCATCCATCCTCCCCTCAATACGGTGCAGTCGTCCTGTCCCCTTTGCAGAAAAGCATCCCCAAAGAATGATGTTTCCACCTCCATGCTTCACGGTTGGGATGGTGTTCTTGGGGTTGTACTCATCCTTCTTCCTCCAAACACGGCGAGTGGAGTTTAGAACAAAAAGCTCTATTTCTGTCTCATCAGACCACATGGCCTTCTCCCATTCCTCCTCTGGATCATCCAGATGGTCATTGGCAAACTTCAGACGGGCCTGGACGCTGGCTTGAGCAGGGGGACCTTGCGTGCGCTGCAGGATTTTAATCCATGACGGCATAGTGTGTTACTAATGGTTTCCTTTGAGACTGTGGTCCCAGCTCTCTTCAGGTCATTGACCAGGTCCTGCCGTGTAGTTCTGGACTGATCCCTCACCTTCCTCATGATCACTGATGAGGTGAGATCTTGCATGGTGCCCCAGACCGAGGGAGATTGACCGTCATCTTGAACTTCTTCCATTTTCTAATAATTGCGCCAACAGTTGTTGCCTTCTCACCAAGCTGCTTGCCTATTGTCCTGTAGCCCATCCCAGCCTTGTGCAGGCAGGGAACTACACTAACCTTTTCCACTGGTGGCACTTGCGCTACTAACTTTTTCAGTTACTGGCGCAAAACATGATTTGGTCGCACAAATTATTTATAGTAAGATGTGCTTTTTATTTTACTTACCATCTTTTAAACCACATGCCTTCTTGTTTTCTTTAAAATTGGTTGGGATAGATTTACTGCAATAGAAAATACAGTACACAACTGTCTCTACACTTCGCGTGCTTCATACTGTCATTGTGAAGCTTCAATGATTCGTGTT